>NC_051211.1:19073133-19238133 GCF_015220715.1 Pygocentrus nattereri | reverse complement strand
AGTGACTGAGATACTTTTTGAACAGGACTAAAAAGAATATGCATATAATCACATTGCAGTGGCTCAGAAACGTCACTGACTGAGATGTAGAAGTCACTCGGGGTGGGATGTAAAATGGTGCGTTATATTTTGACTTTTATATTTCAGAATGAAGCATTTCACATCAGACCACTCAGAATGACTTTTAGATCTTACCACTTCATTATGCAGAAATTTAGAAAAGTCGTGGAAATTCCTCTGTAAGCATAAACTTTTAGTTGAAAATATATAAAAAAAACACACACATTAAAGCTTTTGACTGGTTCTGTAAGTTCTTTTCCTAAAAGGGGGTCCAATATTGCAGGTTTTCAACCATACATTCTTCATTAAAACTTAATTTTTCCTTTTACAGGGGCTAATATACAGACTGTAATAGACACAGCATTAGAAACAGGATCTTGGTATTTCTAATTAGAGATTTTATGTCTTCACAGTGCAGAACACAATGATATTTAAAGGCCAAACCCACATTCTGTGCTTTCATCGTTTATGTAAATGATAAACTGCTTTTATTTCTTTTTATTACACTTTGATATGAGCTGACTTTTTTGAGTTCAAACTTGTGCATTCCCCATATATGTACATACAGAAACCTACATTATGATTATTATTATTATTAAGCTGTTAATAAATACATACTGTTTCGGGTGGAACAGGAAACTGTACATAGCTGATATGAGATTTTTTAGGCTTTAATTAAGGTGCCTAGTTTTGTACTGTAAGCCTTCTCAATATGGCTTTTGCATATTGTTGGTGCCGTTTACGTTCTGTATAGGTTATTCAGCATTTTGTGTTTGTGGGATGGAATAAAGAGGATTAAGAGGATCTCATTTATTTTGTTCTGTGTTTTGTGGTCTGTTGTGCTGTGTATTACAGTATCCGTACTCAGATAGAAAGACAGAAGTCAACCCTGTAGCCTACCTGCATGGATTAATATTGATAATGGCACAAAAATACTGCATGAGCAATAGAAAATCCCAGTTTCTGGTACCAGACAATGGAACAGTGGTACAACATTCAGTTATTAATTATATTCCAAGGACAACAACTAGCAAGGAAAGTTTATTAAACCTTTGAAGATTAAATGCTGAAGAGCAGTGACTAATCAAATGTCAATTATCCAACCAGTTAATGTTGTTCCTTCACACTTTTTGTTTATGGTACAGAACACTGCTTTACTATAGCAGTAGGATGGTATAAAGTCTACACCATTTGGGCTCAAAGATACGGTTTAGGCTCAAATTTGACCCCGTCGTCCACAATGGGAATCAAAAATACAACAGACTGTCTCTCTTGCACACATTTCTTCATCGGTACCATGCAAGTGCACTCAAACACACATATAAATACACAGTCCATGGGAACGAAATATTTTTGGCAGGAAGGTATAATCCAGTGCTATTGGGGGAGGGACTGGTTTAGGGTCCTGTGAAAGACTGAGCCCACACTTCTCTGTGTATTTTGATCTGCTGCCACTATAACAGCTAAAAGGAGGTTCACAATTTATGAAATGCATGAAATCAATGATCAGCAAGATGGCCAGAATGTACAGAAGAGAGGGTGATGTGCCCTCTAGAGCAAGCAAATTCAGTAAAGCGTCTTAATGATTGTAATTATTTAGATTAGAGGCAAGGAATACGTAGAATTACACCCTTGTTGTTTTTTTACGTCTGTACTACAGTTTTATTAAAAGAAATTTTATTAAATAAAATATGTAAAATATTTAACCTCATATACCTACTTTAGAGAAAGAGTCTGAGACCAAATGACAGTCTAAAAACACAAACAAGTACTATTAGTATTTTTTTTATTTCATTGAAAATGTATAGCGTTTATCCTAACAATACATTTGTGTTAAAAGGTTTTTAACAAATAATACATTTCTGCTTCTGGTGCCATGAGATTTCACAATAGGCCTTATTATGTATCTGTATAAGCACCAATATTAGGCCACTCAGTCTTATTGACCTCATTGATGCCTCTTATGTGTTGTGTGGTGTAGAGAACCAGGCAGTCACTGAAAACATTTGTGATTCACAACTGATCATCCATCACCAGTGCTTGACCTCACTAATGCTGAATGCAATCAAATCCTCAAAGCCATGTTTCAACATTGAATGTAAAGCCTTCCCAGAGATGTTACTACAGCAGAGGGAGACAAACTACCTACTAATACCCTTGATTAAAACACTATACATAACTATTTATGTCAGCATTCTTAAGACGACATTGTACTGATATCAGGTTAAATATGCCTGAAAACTACTCCCTCTTCCCTCCATGGCATGGATAAGATAATTGATGCAATTATGTATAGTGTTTTAAATGTGTTTAGTGCTGTAAATATGTTCAACGTTTATTCTTATTATGTCAGTACAATGTCATTTATTTCATAAAACATCTTATGTCAGGTTGTGAGAACCGACATAAGCACTTAATAAATGTTCAAGTAGTGCTTTATAAACACATTATTCAGTGCTTATGAATGCGTCATAAAGCCCTTATGTAGATAGCCTTCAAATAAAGTGTTACCGGAAATATTTGATGCTCTATGGTCAGTGTACTTAGTTGGCCCTATAAAACAGTGCTTTGAGATTATGTGTTAGATTAGTAAGGTATGGTAAATATTTAATGTTCCTTGGTCACTGTTTTAGTACTTTAGCTGGCTTACACTGTTATTCTTGTTTAGCATTAAGCTGTAATCCTCTCATTGAGGAAGCAATTTGAAATACATTTGTTTTGTACATTTTATGAATATGGCTACTAACCGTGTGTTAATGTTTAAGGTAACACTTTACTGTAGAGTGCTGTTCATAAGGCTCTATGACATCTACACAAACTTGCCATTACACCTGACATAACCCTACATAAATGTTTATAAATGACTATTTCAACAGGCATCATCTGCCATAAAGGCTACTTTAGCTAACTTTGATCACAATTGACAAATGTAGTGAATGATGGACTGGAACAAGCTTTTATAAACATTTATGTAGGGTTATGCCAGTTGTCACAACAAGTATGTAGGTGTCATGTAACCTTATAAACAGTACCTTACAGTAAAGTGTTACTAAGTTTAACAAGACTTCAGTTTCCATACAATAATAATAACAAAGAAAACTCAGTGCTTTTGTTCAGATCAATTTTTAGCATGCAGAAACAGGTAAATCTGTCTGAATGACTGTAACTAATGTGATGTATTGCTTCAACTTAAGGTTCTGTGGTGCTGCTCTGTCACACTGAGAGGTTCAAATTGATCCACTCTGTGTGACCCACTGAGTCATGCAGGTCAACTGATCTACACTACACTGTCCAGTGGGTTGTGCTATGCTCTCCAGCAGGAAGTAGTTTTTATATATTACCTCCATTAAGCAAAACCTAACCCTTGCCCTTTATCCTAACTCTAACCTTGACCTCAATCCAAAACCTAATCCTAACTCTCACCTTGGACCCAATCCTAACTCTAGCCATAACCTCAATCTAAAACCTAACCCTCACCCTGGCCCTAATCCATCCATCCATCCATCCATCCATCCATCCATCCATCCATCCATCCATCCATCCATCCATCCATTATCTTCCGCTTCTCCAGGGTTCGGGTCGCGGGGGCAGCATCCTAAGCAATGAGGCCCAGACCTCCCTTTCCCCAGCCACTTCCACTAGCTCTCCAAGGGGGATTCTGAGGCGCTCCCAGGCCAGCTGGGCGATATAGTCACGCCAGCGTGTCCTGGGTCTTCCCCGGGGTCTCCTCCCAGGTGGACTTGCCTGTGACACCTCCCGAGGGAGGCGTCCAGGAGGCATCCTAACCAGATGCCTGAATCACCTCAGCTGACTCCTCTCGATGTGAAGAAGCAGCAGCTCTACTCCGAGTCCCTCCCGGATGACTAAACTTCTCACCCTATCTCTAAGGGAGAGTCCAGACACCCTGCGGAGGAAACTCATTTCGGCCGCTTGTATTCGCGATCTTATTCTTTTGGTCATTACCCAAAGCTCATGACCATAGGTGAGGGTGGGAACGTAGATCGACCGGTAAATCGAGAGCCTTGCCTTATGGCTCAGCTCTTTCTTTACCACAACAGACCGGTAAAGAGCCCGCATCACAGCTGACCCAGCACCAATCTGCCTGTCAATCTCCCGCTCCCTTGTACCATCACTCGTGAACAAGATCCCGAGATACTTGAACTCCTCCACTTGAGGCAAGAGCCTACCCCAGACCCAGAGAGGGCTCTCCACCCTTTTCCGCCTGAGAACCATGGTCTCGGATTTGGAGGTACTGATTCTCATCCTGGCCGCTTCACACTCGGCTGCAAACCGATCCAGCGAAAGCTGAAGTTCGCGGCCTGATGTCCCCAAAAGGACCACATCATCTGCAAACAGCAGCGATGTGACCCTGAGGTCACCAAACTGGACACCCTCCATCCCCTGACTGCGCCTAGAAATTCTATCCATAAAAATTATGAATAGAATCGGTGACAAAGGGCAGGCCTGACTGAGTCCAACTCTCACTGGGAACGAGTCTGACTTACTGCCGGCCATGCGAACCAAACTCCTGCTTTGTTTGTACAGGGCCTGAATGGCTCGTAGCAAAGAGCCATGTACCCCGTACTCCCTGTGATGGTCCGACGGAAAAGACACGTGGGTACGTTCCAGTTTGGGGTGCAAAAATCGGTGTTTATTAAATCCCAGTGAAAAACCAAACAAAAAAAAACAAAAATGCAATTTATCCAATGCCAAAAAGAAAAAGTTCACTAAAAACGCAGCAAACAAAGGGTTCTGTTTTCCTCCCTGACTGAAAACACGGCTACCTTCCTCTGGAGTCTATTCACAGGTAAGTACTTGTTGCCTTCCCCAAGCGTTTCAATAATGTTAGTTTATAATATATGTTTCATTACATCACTAAATCAATCTAAATTTACAAATAATAAAACATTCACATTCACCATTAAGTTTTGTTTCTTTTCTCTGCAGGTTTACTCTTGTTCCCCAGCATAACCACTCAATCAATAAATGCTATTTAAAAACAGTTTGTGTCTCTGAGTATGAAATGTCCCCATTACCTAGAAAGTTCAAACATATGTACATTGTGGCGGAGGGCAGCTCCGTCACACTCCCGAAGCACCTCCCACAGAATACCCCGGGGAACACAGTCGAATGCCTTCTCCAGATCCACAAAGCACATGTGGACTGGTTGGGCAAACTCCCATGAACCCTGGAGAGAAGAGACCGGCACACAGACGACAACCTCTCCTAGCTAACAGCTAAAGAAAAGGCAAAGATTTAAGAGGAACATTGATCATTTGGTGAAGAACAGACTTATTTGCATTTATAATCCCTCCAGCTGGTTTCTTCATATGTTTAATCTGCAACGTGAAACTGTCAAACACCAAAAAGTCACTAAGCTGAAATCAGTTTCTATTTTACCAGCTTCTTGTTCAAATGTTCCCGTTCCAGCTTCAGTGGTGCAGCGTTTACATTCTGGCACCTCCGGCAACATTTTAAGCTGGCGAATGAGAAGCTGACTTCAGCCTCATAAGAAATTTAACTTTGAGAGACATTTTATAAGAAACTATTCTACCTTTGCGGAAAAAATCCTGCTGGAGATGTGAGAAAAGTGCTGTAGCTGAGACAGAGCTTAATGCAGAGCAAAACAAGTCTGCGTTTTTGTTTATATTGTTTAGCCTATACTAGTACATTAACACATAATGAGACATATTCATAGCCAAGATGTGGCTCCCAAGGTAGCTTGATTTTTGTTGGACGGACAAAATGGCTCTCCTCAACATTTGGGTTGCGACGCCTGTCCTTGATGAACAGAAACTGAACCTGTACAGAATCTTTTATCTGACAATTTAGATTTGTACTGGAAATTTATTCATATATTAAATCTATATTAAATATAAGGTGTTGTAATTCTTATATGAAAGAGATTTGTTTATATTATTTCACAGTTATTGACTTTTCCAGATTTTAAGTGAATTGCAGCCTCAAACATCTCCTTAGAGAAGTAGCTTCCACCGTTTTGCTCCACCAATTTGTCTATCTTCTCCAGCAGTTCAGAGACTTGTTTTCTGTTACTTTGGTTGCCATTATTAATAATGTGGTACCTCCTTCCACACTGCTCGAACAGCCTGATAAGAGGACTGCAAAGTTTAAATGCATTCCCTCTTTCTAACTCATCTTCTTGGACGAAGAGAATAATTGTGTATTTTTTCACCTCTTCTCCAAACATCATTTCAAATTCTTCAGCAATCTGTTTATTCTTTACTAAGGACTTTGAATGTTGAAATATATAAAGGAAAGCATGAGGTCCTGGGCTGGAGAGATTAGCACCCCTCCGTAACTCTTCAACCAGTTGCAGCTCAGTAAGGTGTGTGTTATTTATACCTGGAGTGTCCAATACAGAAACATTCCTCCCTTCCACTACTGCATGCTGAATCTCACACTGTACTGTTACAGAGTCATAACTGTACTCAGATCTGAATCTGTTCTCTCCCAGGATGGTGTTTCCTGTAGCACTCTTCCCTACACCACTCCTCCCCAGCAGAACAATTCTTCTGTGAAGGGGGCACCCCAACACTTGCTGAGGAAGTCCCATCTCTGGAGCTGAATGGTAATAAAGAGAGGGAGACATGAATGCAGTTACTGTCACCTGCAAAAGTCCCTGGGCAAATTATATGTTTTATTCCATTTATAAGTTAAACAAAAATAAGGTAACACTTCCTCTACAGGTAACACAATTAAATATGTCATTTATTTGCTAATATGATAGCACTACCTCTACAGCACTACAAAATAAAACATGACCCATAACATAGCAAATAAAAGGTAAGTGTTCATTGAAATTGTGCAAAAGTGTGTTCTCTGTACAGGATGTGTACTTTTCACTTTAGCAAACCATGATTTGATGAGGGGTGTCTAAACTGTTGCATATGACTATGTAATTCATTACATCTTTGTTAGCACATAGTTCATTCAATGTCACTGAAAATGTAGGATGTTTTATCAACATTAGACTGAAACAGAATTAAAGTAGGATAAATAAAGTATCGTTGGTAACATTTCACTGTAGGTCAGTGTTCATAAGGCTACATGACAATTACATTCCATTCATAACAACTGACATAAAGCTATATAAACATTCATAAAAGCTTATTCACATAAGCCTTGGCTGCTTAACTTCAGTGTCACGCTGACATGATACCTATGCAAAGTGACAGGTTTTTTTGGATACTCAGACACTGCTTTGGGCACTTGTCAAACCATATCAGTTAACCAGAATATTAGATTCACATAAACCCAAGCGACCATGCAACACAATATAAACCATGTCTGCTTGCAAGTTCTGCCCAATGAAGCCAACATATCTGAGATGTACAAATAAGTACCAGTTATATCTTATCTTTGATAACTCAAAGCATTAAAGTAGACGTTTGTGTTGATATTTTTACAAAGCCCATGTCAGCTTTGAAAGTGTTGCAAATACTGTCAGAGCACTGTATGTACCAAATTTAGTACTTACAGCGACCTTTTCTGGTTTAGAAAATGACATTCTCTACCAGGGACTGGCTCTCACTTTTCCTGGATGCTCTATTTCCTCCTGATGTTTTTCCTTGAGCTTTTCTTTAGTTTGTTCTGTACTGTAGACCACAGCTAGATTTTTAGAGCTTTCTCTTTCAAAGCCATTCCACTCAGTGTTTGGGGTTGAGACAGAGTTTAAATTTTCAGTAAGCATTTAGTCAAACCTTTGATTAATGAAAGGAAGCTGTGTCCTGTCTACCTTTCTGTTGTATAGTATCTACCTTTTAATATTCATTAATCATTAGTATTCATTTATCCATTCCTGATAAAAATGTATCAATTTTTTTTAGATTAGAATATACACTATATTGCCAAACGTATTCACTCACTCATCCATATTTTTGAATTCATGTGTTCCAGTCACTTCCATGGCCACAGGTGTATAAAACCAAGCACCAAGGCCTGCAGACTGCTTCTACAGACATTAGTGAAAGAATGGGTCACTCTCAGGAACTCCAGTGAATTCCAGTGTGGTATCATGATAGGATGCCACCTGTTCAACAAATCCAGTTGTGAAAATATTCCACAGTCAACTGTCAGTGGTTACAAAGTGTAAGCGAATGGGAATGACAGCAACTCAGCCACGAAGTGATAGGCCATGTAAAATGACAGAGCGTGTGCAAAGGTCACCAACTTTCTGCAGAGTCAATCACTACAGACCTACAAACTTCATGTGGCCTTCAGATTAGCTCAAGAACAGCATAGAGAGATTCATGAAATGGGTTTCCATGGCAGAGCAGCTGCTTTACATCACCAAGCACAATGCAAAGTGTTGAATGCAGTGGTGTAAAGCACCACCACTGGATTCTAGAGCAGTGGAGACGTGTTCTCTGGAGTGACAAATCGCGCTTCTCCATCTGGCAATCCAATGGACGATTCTGGGTTTTGGCAGTTGCCTGGAGAACGGTACTTGATTGCATTGTGCCAAGTGTTAAGTTTGGTGGAGGGGGGATTATGGTGTGGGGTTGTTTTTCAGGAGTTGGGCTTGGCCCCTTAGTTCCAGTGAAAGGAACTCTTAATGCTTCAGCTGACCAAAAGATTTTGGACAATTTCATGCTCCCAACTTTGTGGGAACACTGCACAGAGTCCCGACCTCAACCCGATAGAACACCTTTGGGATGAATTAGAGTGGAGACTGCAAGCCAGGCCTTCTCATCCAACATCATTGTCTGACCTCACAAATGTGCTTTTGGAAAAATAGTCAAACATTCCCATAATCACACTCCTACACCTTGTGGGAAACTTTCCCAGTAGAGTTGAAGCTGTTATAGCTGCAAAGGGTAGGCTGACATCATATTAAACCCTAAGGATTAAGAATGGGATGCCACTCAAGTTCATATGCATTTGAAGGCAGCTTAGCGAATACTTTTGGCAATACTAGTGTATTTAAGGTGTGATCATTTTAGAATTGTGACTAGTTTATACAATTTTATGAAAAGATTTTAAAATGGGTTTCGAACTAACACTTGGTATGTGCCTTGTTTCCAATGATGTACAACCATTGTGCTTAAGGATAGGTTGGGGGGAGGGGTCCATCAATCCAAGGTTCCTGTCACAAATCACAGGTCATAACATGTCTAAACATTAGTCAGTGGTGCAGGGGGACAGTGCCAGAGGAGAGTTTACCACTCACCTCCAGATATGAGTAGCACTTGCTAGGATTAACAAAACAATGCAAGGTGATTGGGCAAAGCTCCTAATGAATTTGACATTAAGTCAACCACTGTTGTGTATGATCATCATTTTCCTTCCTTCCATTTTCCCTATTCAACTAAAGTTATAAATCTATGGAGTCAAAAAAGGTTCAAAAAGATTTTGAGCTTGTAAAACGATATTCCCAAATGTATTGAAATTTGTGTCTGAGCAACTGCATATATCTAAAATCCAGATTCACAAATAATTTGGAATCTTCAAACATGAAACCAAAATAAATAAATAAATGTCAAATTCACAAATGCTTAAAAATATTTTGAATATGTATAAAGGATTTTTGAATGTGTAAAAAAGATTTGTAAATGAAATGTTGTGAATGTTGTGAACTATTCGAATGATTTACAGCTACAGATTTTTGACCCTGTTTTTAAAGGAAACTGTACATTTGACTTCAGTTACATTAATATAATAGTATTGTTATGAAAGCCGTCAAGAAGGTGGGGCCTGAACTCAGAGCGAGGACAAAGCCCCGCAAAAATGGTAGGGAGAGGAGAACCACGAGTGAGTGGGGAAGAAGCGTGAATACAGAACAACACTGCTGGACATGAGTGATGGCAGGAGGAGGACTATGACGGCCACAAGAGGCACGAAGGCGGGAAGCAATTCATGAGCTCAGCCGCCCGGGTCAAACAAGCGGCAAATTAAAGCAAACTCACTGTGGGACTGGACTGCAAAGTGAAATGTCCATAGCTTTTGTTCTATTACCTAACATGCACACATACTGCTAGAATCAGATACTGATATGTCCACATATGCACTCGGTCAATGCACCATTAGAGGCAGCTTCTCACAGCTTTCCAAAGCTTTGACCGACAGCAACAAATCAAACTTGTGATTGGAAAAGCCAAACTCGCTTTCTGATTGGACCAGTTCAAGCTTTCCTATTGGGCCATCAATTTGCTGTCAAAACAGGTCAAAATCTGTAGTTGTCAAAATACCTTCACACAAACAGAAAGGGAGAAATATTTGCGGATTTGTACTATGACACTGAAAAACGCTTGCTGTCACACTGGGAACTTCAAACTTTTTATGTGATTTTATGGTCTGGCACAATGTAAATCATTTGAGTAGTGCTGATTCACACATTCACAATGTTTCATTTACATATGCCAAATTACAAATTTTGTTTTCATATTTGCAAATTGCAAATTATTTGTGAATCTAGATTTTACACGGAACTAGTTGCTCAAACACAAGTGCAAATTTCAGTAGATTTGTGATTATAATTTTACAAGCTCAAAATCTTTTTGACCCCTTTTTTGGCTCCATATAAATCTAAATAATTGTAGATATAAAGAATTTAAGGTAAACTGAGATGCTCAGGCTGTTGTCCTGCTGCTCTAATGCTTAGGATTTTTGATGGTGAAAGTGATGGAAACTAGTGATATGAACTGAATCTAACTTGCACATTTAGAAATAACCTCTGACAGGCTTCACATGAATTACTGGGTTTCATTGATTAATCTGAATTCTGTCTAATGGCTCACATTGTTTCTTTATTCATTATTTTCATAACTCATGTTGCTTGTGCTGTGTTATTGTTGTGCTATCCTGTGTTGACCAGAGAAAGATAGGTTCCTTCTTTGAGATTTTCTTCCTCTCAAACTTTCTTCCTCTTTTTATGGGACTGAATCAAGCTTTCAGAGCTATACAAATACACTCACCGGCCACTTTATTAGGTCCACCTTGCTATTAAAAGGTTGGACCCCCTTTTGCCTTCAGAACTGCCTTAATTCTTCATGTCATACTTTCAACAAGGTGTTGGAAACATTCCTCAGAGATTTTGGTTGGTTACTTGAGTTACTCTTGCCTTTCTATCATCTCGAACCAGTCTGCCCATTCTCCTCTGACCTCTTACATCAACAAGGCATTTTTGTCCACACAACTGGATATTTTCTCTTTTCTGGACCGTTCTCTGTAAACCTTAGAGATGGTTGTGTGTGAAAATCCCAGTAGATCAGTAGTTTCTGAAATACTCAGACCAGCCCGTCTGGCAACAACAACCACGCCATGTTTAAAGTCACTTAAATCCCCTTTCTTCCCCGTTCTGATGCTCGGCCTGCACTTCAGCAAGTTTTCTTGACCACCTCTACATGCCTAAATGCATTGAGTTGTGGCCATGTGATTGGCTGATTAGCTATTTGTCTTAACAAGCAATTGAACCTGATTGTACCTAATAAAGTGGCCGGTGAGTGTATATTTGAATTAAACTCAATGTAATTTAAATGGACAATAACCCTCAGATCAACTTTTGACCCTATTATTATTATCTGTTCCAGGTCTCAGACGTCTGTACAATAACCAGAATATGTTAGTGTTTTTGTCTTATATGTACAATGAACCGACAATTGAGATGGTCAATTATATATATAAAATGAATAATACATAAATATCATTACCTGCATTTTCATCATTCTGCACTTTTCTCTTCAGCTCTTTTATCACACTCTCATATTCTTCTTTTTCTTTTCGGTGTCTCTCAATCCACTCTTGTCTCTCTTGTTCTTTCTTTTCTTTTCTCTCATCCTCCTGATCTCTCAATTTTTGATCCTCATGTCTTTGCCTCTCAAATTCTGCTCTCTGTCTCTCCATTTGCGAGAATATTGCACTTTCTATGGCTGCAATCCTTTTCTCATCATCTTTTTTTCTTTTTTCATATTCCCCAGCTCTTTGAACATCAGCAAGTCGGTATTCTTCCACCTTTTCTTTCATTTCTCTTCTAAGTCTGAGTTCTCTTTCATTAAACTCTTCCTCTCTTCTCTTTCTCTCACTTTGTATTTCCGCCTTAAATGTTTTCCTCATTTGCTCTATCTCTGTTTCATACTTATCTTTCAGTTCTTCTTTCTCTCTCTCTATTTCATCCACTCTCTCCTTCAGGATTCTCTCCCGTTCTTCTTGTTCTTTTTTCTCTACCTGCCTGAATATCTCATTAGTGTAGTAGCTCCCTCCATTCTCTGCCACCATGGTGTCAATCTTCTCCAGTAGATCAGTGACCTGGGTTTGGTCTCTGGTCTCCATGTTGTTGAAGACATGGTATCTGTTACCACACTGTTCAGTGAGGCTCCTAATATCAGATCCGGGTTCTCCAAGATACTCTTCAATGGATTTTTTAAAAAGAAAATCTCTTCCAGTAAACAGCACGATCATGTAGGTCTCTGATTCTTTTCCAAAAATGTTCTGGATTATTTTCACAGCTTGTTTTTCCTCCTCTGAAAATTTTTGTCCCACTTTCAGCACCAGCAGGAACACATGTGGACCTGGAGCAGCCATGGAGATGCATTTAGTGATTTCGTTCTGGATCTCTACATTACCAATCCGAGTATCAAACAGTCCTGGTGTGTCAATCACAGTGATCTGCCTTCCATTGACTTCAGCTGTTTCTTTCTGACACACTGTGGTAACTGATGTATGGGAGAGATCATGTCTGAATACATCTTCCCTTCTTAAGATGGTGTTTCCTGTAGCGCTCTTCCCTGTTCCAGTCTTTCCCAGCAGCACAATCCTGAGAGCACCTTGTCTTGCCCCTAAAAAGTAAGATAAATTGTGGAAAAGGAAATATTTACATAATGGCACAATGATAATGACAAACATCTGCTAACCACAAGCTAAAATTTATCAGGACTATAGAGCAGTCAGTAGCTGTGTGACTATTGTGAAACTATTGACCTACCTCCTGAATACCTTTGGATTTTTCTCTCTAATGTACAAATGCTTGCCTTCATCTCTGAAATTTGATTTTTGTATCTTTTGTGTGCTTCAACCTGCTCACTGAAGTATGTGTGGGATGTGTAAAGATCTCTGTTATTCCCCAACAACAGCTGCTGAACTTTCTCTATTAAACCAGACACATGTGGAACAGGGCCAAAGTGATAATGTCCTCCCTTGAAATTTTCAGTAACAGTCCTAGTAGTTTCATCTAACTCCACTGCCTCATGCTGAGTTTCTGTAGTGATGAGGACCAGGACATGGCTGTTGATTTTGGATCCAAACATCATCTGGATCTTCTCCATTTCTGCTTTGTTTTCATCAGTGAGGTGTCCCTCAGGGATGATGAAAACAAAAGCATGAACTCCAGGATCACAGAGAGAGACACAACGGAGAGTCTCCTGCATCACTTCCACCTCTGAGAGCTGAGTGTTGTAGAGAGCCGGCATCTCCACCAGAGTGACCAGACGTCCACACACTTCTCCCTCCCTCCTCACACACACTGAGCTGGACTCTGGACTGAGCTCTCTCTGACCCAGTATGAGATCTGATATGGAGGACTTCACTGCTCCATGACTCCCACAAAGAACCAAAGTCAGCCTCTCAGACACTGAAAGAGAAACAAAATTATAAGTTGAATCAGGTTTAGAAGCTACAAACCTATTATAATTAGATGTTGTTTTTCCAGGTGATTCCTAAACATTTGGGTAACATGAGGAGTATTAGATTTCAGGTTTTATGGAAGTGTACTTAGATGGGTGGCTGAAATGGCTTTGGCTACCCTGGAAGAGCAGGTCATTTGAATTTCTCACATTAATATTACTCTAACTTCTCACGATTGTCGACCACCCAGGTCAAAAGCAGCTCAAAAGCAGCTGGAAAATGTGAGCAAACTGAAGAGTCTAGCTGGCTACTTGGCTAGAACTGTATCAGTATAGTGTCATTATACAAAAGCTCATCAGAACAAAAAAGTACGCTTTTTTATTTTGAAGCCGCATAAGCCACAAAGGGTATATTTGTGAGATAGTAGCATTTACTTTCATCTAACACTTTGAATTCAGTTCATGAAGTCCTTGCTAATTACATAATGAGTTGAAGCAGGTGTGCTTAATGAGGCAGCTGAAGTCTGCAGTGTTTTGGCCCACAAGGACTGGAGCTTGACACATGTGAACTATGGGGGAGCTAAGGGTCATTTGCTCCCCAAAAACCAAAAAGGCTGGTGCAAAGCTGGAGAAGACCTGTTAAACTTCACAGAACAGCCTGAAAAAAGCTGCTGAACTGAAACTATATTTAACAGTAGGGAGTCTTGCTGGGTCTCTAAAGCAACTAAAAAAGCTGTGCTGTTTTCCACATGTGCATGTTTCACTCATGGGCTCTTTCCCCGTCTCGTAGGATTGTCAGCTTCACAGATTTTCTGACAAATCTGTCTAGCTTGAAAGTGCAGTGTAGATATATTTACAGTGGTGCTTTTTGTTTGGACTACTTTCTAAATGTACTGCAGCCATGAAAAAAAAATCATCTTGTGAATGTACATTGATCCTAGTGCTGAATAGCTGACAACCCAAGAACTCATAAATGTGTACAGTAAGAGAAGTGGCTGAAGACTGCGGCTCATTTTGTCATATATTTCAGTATGATTATTTCTTCGTTTTTCTTGTGGTAACAGGTAGAGTGATGCTCCAGTGTCTTTAAGGCACTGGTCAACATGGTTTAAATGTTTAAAATGTTTTAATAGTAGATATACTCTGGAATATGTGTTTACTAGTGTTATCTTCAAGAAATATACCTAAATTAATACAATCTAATAGTACATATATGCTCCAAAAACTGTAGGTGACAGAACACAAATTGATTGAATGTGTCATCTCCCAGGCAATGTGAACAGCAGCGGTGGTGAGGAACATCGATAGACAGCATGATTCAGCCCTAGATGTTTGTGTGCCGTCACTTTATGTGAGGGAGAGGAACTAGAGTAGCTCATGTAGTTACATTGCTAATTGCTGATTGGAATCTGATGTCACCTGCGTCAAATTTCGTCCCACTCAGCTCAAATCATTCTTTCTCGGTCAGTTCACAGTAAAAGCGTCATAATTGTCATAAGAAAATCATGAAAATGAATAGACGAAACTAATAGACAAAACTCTCCAGCACAGGAGGATACACGCAGTCAAACTTACTGTTGGGAGGTGGGGTCAAACTTCTCCTTCTCCAAACGTATGATGAATCTGCATACATAAGGTGTATGTTATTTTCTATTCAGTTAATGTTTCTACCCATTGCTAACATTAGTACCATACATTATACAGTTGGTGTATCAGTTTATTTTTTATTAGCGTCTAAAAACCAAAACAGAAAATCATCCAACTGTCGCACAGCCCTCCAGACCAGATTCACATGACCCTGGAGCGTTCATCCAATCACTGTTCACAATAAGCTTAATACTAATGTTCTGCACCTATTCTCTGTATCATATGACCAGTTTAGTTTATTTTTAAGCCCAGGTTTTGATTTAGTCAAGTTGCAAGGTATTGTTTCTCTAGTAAAACTACTGAGCAGTAACTGCTGTGCTCAGGTATGCTATCTGACTGCGTATACTCCAGATCACACCATGTTAAATAATCTTTGCACCATATTCCACTATCTCATGTCCAGAAATGAGTGCTGTGTCGGTGTTGCACTGTCCTCTGTTTAATTTATCGTATTTATTGTATTGTTTCTAGTGTAATGTTTTGCACACGTTGCACTTTGTACTATTTTGTTCCATGTTAAACCATCTTATTCCTGGAGGAAAATAATTTCACTCCACTGTGTACTTGTACATTGATGGAATCACAATAAAAGCCCCTTGACTTGACTTGAGCATTTCTCTGTTTGCTGTTTTTGCCACTTTGGTGTTTTAACCTTTCTCTGGATTCTCTGACGTTGACTTTTTATCTTTATTTAGTCTTTATTTAGTCCTTAGCCCACTTTGCTCTGGTTTCCTTGGTTATGTTTGTATTCTTTATCCTGACTGTCTTTTTGGATCTGATCCATGCACATTTAACAACCATGAGGATTGTCACTTGTTTCAAATAAAGCTTCATTCACTGAGTTGTACCATAAGAGTTTAGTTTTTTTTGTTATTTCTTATTTATGTTTCAGTAAAACAGGAAGTCATTGGTACAAAAAATATAAAGCTTTACTTGAGCTGGATTAGTTTGACTGGAGTTTTGTCTGATTACTGATGAGATCTGGAATTTTTGATTTAATACAAATCTACAGTATCCATAGGTTTTAAAGCAAAGTAATAAATTATCTTCTGTAATTCACAGAAGCTGGAGCACCCACTGTAATAGGAGTAATATATTGGCCTTATTTAGAATCACTTCTGATAAATGCTCTGGCTAATATTATGTTTTCATGTTCCTTATCCTCTGTTTAGTCCCTCCATCTTAATGACTACACGGTCCTGTTTCGTTGGGTTATACTTACACAGGTCTTCATTGTCTTGTTGTTCTGCTGGATCCCAGTGTCCTGTTAAGAATAAAAATAAAAAGATGTGTCTGTTTATGCCTAAAGAAAGTGGTAACCAATCTTTTTCCTGGAGATCCACAGTGCTGCTTGGAAGTTCATAAAGTCTTTTTCATTTTGTAAGTTTTTACATAAATATGACATGAAATATGATCAGATCAATATATGGATTGGAATAAGGTCTTGACTTTGACTAAGCCATTCCAAAATGCAACATTTTCTTCTGTTTAAATTATTCTTTGTAGACAAACTGGTGGTTTTTTAGGATTGTTTTTTTTTCTGCAGGACCCACCATCTTTACTGATTGATAAATTATTGATCAAAAATGACCCAAATTCATACAGATATCAACATTCTGTAAGCATTTACATGTCAAATAGTGATATATCTGAGTAGCCCAGAGAATCCTGACATTAACAACATATGGCATGTTTGTATCCTGCCTTTCGCCCGAAGACTGCTAGGATAGGCTCCAGCACCCCCCCGCGACCCTGACGGAGAAGCGGCTTAGAAAATGGATGGATGGATGGATGGCATGTTTGACTCATGTAAATACTTGCATAAATTACAATATAATTGCAATTGTAATTCACCCAAATACCAAAATACAATTTCCCCAAATTACCCTAGGGTTCTAAGGGTTTAAAAAAACAGCTGACATATGAAAAAATTATTTTTATACTCTTGTGCTCCTGAACTCCAACTCCCAGAATTCAGAGGAGAACCACATGACTCAGAAGTCTACCTATCCTAGACCAGCTTTGCCTGATCCTCCTCACCATGTCTAGCCCTATATATATATTGTTTATCTGTCCTTAGTTCTTTGCAAAGTATTGTATCAGCTAGACTGAGTGTACTGAGTGGCACTTAGGATGTTTCTATTGCTCTTTTTCACTCTCTGCTTTGCCTGTTTAGTCACTACGAGTTTTGATCACCCCTTTTCATTAACACGTCCAAACTGTTTTTTATCTTCAAACAACTTGTTCGGACTTGTTACACCAGACAACATATCATTGAACTTGGTCTATAATGTGTCTGTAATGAATGTTCCCTCATATGTTTTATTATCACTTTTGCCAATAACTGAGAAATGTGCTTTTAAGATAAATGTTTGTTTTTTATATGAATTATTTTGAATAATATTACCTCAAAGTTTGTTTTTCAGTGTAAAAATGAAAGTTAAAAAATAAAAGAGAAATTAGTTTGTATTTATAAGAAATTAGATCCCAGTTTAACAATAATGAAAGGCCCTTAAAAAGGGAGCCATTAACAGTCATAGTGTATTACAGCATTGTGCCTTTCTAAAAATGAGATCCTTCATTGTTTAAGCAATATTTCATTCATTATTTTCATTCTACTCTGTTTAAAGTAGATGAATTTTAGTAACCATAATAGTTACAAAATATGCTTCTAATGAGGTCACACTACTCATATGATACAGTCTGACTGTAATCAGTAATCAGTGCCTTCAGCTTTAACAGTCAGAGTTCAAGAATTTAAACCTGTTGGTCTCGTTTTCAAAACTGATCTCACTGACACAGAGTGGTTTCTTTTGTTTTGTATTCATATACTTAACCATCAGCTTTAACTAAACTACACTAAGCACATTTGATAGTTTATGAAAGTTTTATGAAAGCTCTTTTAGATTCTGTCAACATATAACTACTTACACATGAACTGTGGTCATGTGTTTGTTGCGTTCACACATCAATAAACATAACCAGGGACATCTTTATAACACTAACACTTTTACAGAAAATAAAGACTTATGTTGTATATATAATCTACAGTTCCTTAATAAAGCAATAAAGCAATTCATCACAAAATCTACATCAGAAGTGGCCCAAATCCACCTAATTTAGAACATAAAAACAATATATATGTAAGAGCATGCCAGTACGTGCCATTTTTCTTTCTTTTTTTATACTATTGTGGACAATTCTCAATAAGGAACTGATCAAAACGGGTTCTGTTCTACAAGAAATCCACAGACCTGGCAACCCTGCTGGAAATTCCATCATGAACTGAAAGTATGTAGAGTTGAGTAGTAATGTTCCTGAGTTTAAGTGTTAAGACAGTAGTAATGTTCCTGAGTTTAAGTGTTAAGACAGTAGTAATGTTCCTGAGTTTAAATGTTAAGACAGTAGTAATGTTCCTGAGTTTAAGTGTTAAGACAGTAGTAATGTTCCTGAGTTTAAGTGTTAAGAAAGTAGTAATCTTCCTGAGTTTAAGTAGTAATGTTCCTTAGTTTGTGTTAAGACGGTAGTAATGTTCCTGAGTTTAAGTGTTAAGACAGTAGTAATGTTCCTTAGTTTGTGTTAAGACAGTAGTAATGTTCCTGAGTTTAAGTGTTAAGACAGTAGTAATGTTCCTGAGTTTAAGTGTTCAGACAGTAGTAATCTTCCTGAGTTTGTGTTAAGACAGTAGTAATGTTCCTGAGTTTAAGTGTTAAGACAGTAGTAATGTTCCTGATTTTAAGTGTTAAGACAGTAGTAATCTTCCTGAGTTTGTGTTAAGACAGTAGTAATGTTCCTGAGTTTAAGTGTTAAGACAGTAGTAATGTTCCTGAGTTTAAGTGTTCAGACAGTAGTAATCTTCCTGAGTTTAAGTGTTAAGACAGTAGTAATGTTCCTGAGTTTAAGTGTTAAGACAGTAGTAATGTTCCTGATTTTAAGTGTTAAGACAGTAGTAATCTTCCTGAGTTTGTGTTAAGACAGTAGTAATGTTCCTGAGTTTAAGTGTTAAGACAGTAGTAATGTTCCTGAGTTTAAGTGTTCAGACAGTAGTAATCTTCCTGAGTTTGTGTTAAGACAGTAGTAATGTTCCTGAGTTTAAGTGTTAAGACAGTAGTAATGTTCCTGAGTTTAAGTGTTAAGACACTAGTAATGTTCCTGAGTTTAAGTGTCAAGACAGTAGTAATGTTCCTGAGTTTAAGTGTTCAGACAGTAGTAATCTTCCTGAGTTTGTGTTAAGACAGTAGCAATGTTCCTGAGTTTAAGTGTTAAGACAGTAGTAATCTTCCTGTTTAAGTGTTAAGACACTAGTAATCTTCCTGAGTTTGTGTTAAGACAGTAGCAATGTTCCTGAGTTTAAGACAGTAGTAATCTTCCTGAGTTTACGTTTTAAGACAGTAGTAATGTTTCTGAGTTTAAGTATTAAGACAGTAGTAATGTTCCTGAGTTTAAATGTTAAGACAGTAGTAATCTTCCTGAGTTTAAGTAGTAATGTTCCTTAGTTTGTGGTAAGACAGTAGTAATGTTCCTGAGTTTAAGTAGTAATGTTCCTTAGTTTGTGGTAAGACAGTAGTAATGTTCCTGAGTTTAAGTGTTAAGAAAGTAGTAATGTTTTATTGAATTTTACTGAAAAAGACTAAAATAAAAAGACCCATTCTCTTGATTTTGATTTTTAAAATATCATGAATTGTGGTTATGGTTTAAGTAAAGAATGTTCTGAATATTTAATGAACAATTCCAAGTAATCATTGATTTTTGCAGTTGAAGTTGAAGAACTTTCTCACCAGAATGCTGAAGCGCCCCAGCGTTCTCCATCTCTCTGAAATGAAAAAAAAGTGGTTGTGCAGGTAGGAGACAGAGGACAAGCGCACACACAGATAAAACTGAGAGTAAAAGGAATTTCAAATATTAGAGTGGGTGGAGAAAATGCTTTACTCCACAGCAATGTCTCAACCATGCACTGGTCTAAACACATGATCAGTAAGATTACCTTTAAAAAACTTACTAATGGTTTAAAATTTTAAAATTGTTTATTAATGGTTATCAGTTAGGTCACAAACATCTTAAAGCATTATTAAGTGGTTATAATGCATTAATGAAAATGTTACAGGTGATGAATATGAATATCTGATGAAGCTGTGACGTTTAATGCTGACTGATGAAGAATACAAAGTAAGATATGCAATTGCTATGGCATTTAAGGTGTTTAAGAACTAATGAATAAGCATTAAAAAAACAAGTATTAAAATTTCAGAAACATAAGAGAAAGTGTTATTCTAAAGTTGTACCCTGATCTATGAAACACAGCCTTCCCTGAAAAAAGTATCATCTGAATGGCAGTATATGTTGCCAAAATGTATACATATCGTTCAGCATTAATGGTGCCTTCACAGATGTGTATGTCATCCATACCCTGTGCACTAATGCTCCCCTTATACCATCATGAATACTGACTTTTGAACTGTAACAAGCCGAGTGATTTCCAAAAAGAATTTCAAATGTAGGTTTGCCGGATCACAGGACACTTTTCCACTTCCCCTCAGTCCATTTTAAACTAGCTCAGGCCCAGAGAAGGTGGCAGAGTGTCTGGAACCTTTTGCATATGGTTTCTTCTTTGCGTTTTAGAGTTTAACTTGCATTTGTGGATGCAGTGACAAACTGTGTTCACAGACAATGGTTTTCAGAATATTTCAGAGCCCATGCAGTGACTTCCTCTACAGAATCATGTCTGTTTTTAATGAAGTGCTGCCTGAGGGCCCAAAGATCTTGAACAATTACTAGTTTTTGGCCTTGTCCCTTGCATAAAGAGATTTCTCCAGTTTCTCTGAATCTTTTAATGTTATTATGTGCCGTAGATGAAGAAAAGCAAAAATTATTTGCTATTTTATGTTGAGAAATGTTATTCTTGAATTGTTCCACTATTTGATCATGCAGTCCTTCACAGAGTGGTGAACCCCTCCTCATCTACACTTCTGAAAGATTCACCCTCTCTGTGATGCTCTATTATAACCAATCATGTTATTGACCTGTTGCCAAATAACCACCAGGTGTTTTTTATAGCATTACATTACTGCACCAGTCTTTTGTTGCAACTTTTTTGGAACTTGTTACAGGCATCAAATCCAAAATTCAAAAACATTTTCTTAGTTTCAACATTGATATTGATATGCTGTCTTTATACTATTTTCAATTAAATAAAAGGGTTTAAATGATTTTCACATCATTGCATTTTGTTTTATTTACATATTGCTCAGCAACCCAACTTTTTTGGAAATGGGGTTGTAAATCTAGTTAGGCGTGTATAAGCTTTAGTTCAATTAGAGAGCCTGCTAGATGAGATCACTCCAGGCTAGTTATAATGAAGGAAACATCACCCATAAAGGCACCAGTGCCACCTACAGGTCATTCTTGGTTGAACATACAAAAAGCTGTATATACAAGCTACTGGTTTAATAAATAACGCTGCTTTAACTACACTAAGACTGCTATAAAATGATCCACACAGGCCTACACAGTAATTTGAGTCTTGTCTCAGGTGAGTCTAGGTTACGAAAGAAAATCAGACACTGAAAAATCTATTTTATACACAGTGTTTTGGTTTTTGTTATAAACTTCACTTACTGCTCCTTTGAAGACAGTCTGAAATAACCTTGTTAGTTCAAGGTTGTCCTTGGTCTTATTAAGTACAATCCATTATGTCATATCATTCAAACGGCAAATGTACCCTACATTCATGGCTGTGAAACTACAGTTTTGTAAGAAGAATTCTCTGTTTAAAAAACAGCCTGGGATCACTGGTTACACATAGAACGTAGTCTAGATGCAAATGCTCAAAAAATAGATATAGGAACAAGGTTCTTATAGTTAAGCAGGCAGTGTCATGTTTTTTTCAGAGTTAGCCAATTCGAGAAGCGACGGATCCTGTATATGAAGTTATGAGGAATGTTTCAGCTTGAACTGCTTTTTCAATGAGGCACAATAAAGGGCAGTCAATCAGAACAGAGCTCATTTACATATATCAATCTTAAGGGCACAGTAACACAAACAGCTTGTTTAATATTAAGGGATAAACAGAGGCTGGGAAATGGCCATGTCAAAATTATGACCATTTCTGGTACAGAAACCTACAATATCATCAAAAAATAAAACACTAGTGTATCATTCAAGTAAATATATTGGAAGATGTGTGTGTGTGTGTGTGTGTGTGTGGTGTTTTCATCCACCTATCATTTGCCTCACAACACTACAGCAAATGTCTTAAACAGTTCAGTTGAGCCCTGCAGTCTCCTGATAACACACAATGGAATGCAGCTGATACTTTAAATTTTATTTCTGGGATTTGGTTTTCAGAGTTGACAGAGTTTAACATTTAAACTTAACATTCAGAAATGAAACGTTTAGGTCAAAATTGAGGTCAAAACAAGAAAAAAAGAGTTATATAGTTTTACAAATATATTATGAATAAAATCTTTTGTTAATAATGACAGATTCATCATTTAATATTGAAAAACAATATTAATATGTTTTAACATGATCTTTGCATCCCTGTCAGTCACAGGCCCTTAGAATCATCCTAACCATACACACACAAATACAGCACCACCAGCGTAAATGAAGAGATAACTTCAGATAACACTCAGATAAGACACTTGATGTTTGAGTGAAGACACAGTGAAGTCTGTTGTCTCACCCTTAAATGATTTCACTTTCAGTTCGACAAACAGCATGAAATGACATTATTCAAAATTCCTATATACACTCACCAGCCACTTTATTAGGTAGTAAAAGGTTGGAACCCCTTTTGCTCTCAGAACTGCCTTAATTCTTCTTGACAAACCTTTAACCAGGTGTTGGAAACATTCCTCAGAGATTTTGGTTGGTTAATGTTGCCTTTCTATCATCTGGAACCAGTCTGCCCATTCTCCTCTGACCTCTCACATTAACAAAGCATTTTCATCCACACAACTGCCGCTCACTGGATATTTCCTCTGTTTCTGACCGTTCTCTGTAAACCCTAGAGATGGTTGTGCGTGAAAATCCCAGTAGATCAACAGATTCTGAAATACTCAGACCAGCCCGTCTGGCACCAACAACCACGCCACGTTCAAAGTCACTTAAATCACCTTTCTTCCTCATTCTGATGCTCGGTCTGCACTTCAGCAAGTTGTCTTGACCGCCTCTACATGCCTAAAAGTTGTGGCCATGTGATTGGCTGATTAGCTATTTGTGTTTGTGCTGCCACTGCTGGAGTGCAGTAGCGCCACCAGCCCACTAGGGGAGCAGGTGGGCGGGTTAACCTAAGTTTCTGCAATTGAATAAGAAAAGTTGAGAGAGTCTGAACTGGTAGCGTCCCGCAGGTTGTTGTTCTCAAAGTTATTTTTCACACAGAGCATGGGAAATATATGCCTGTAAGTATGAGTGCATTCTAAGTTCATGTAGAGTGATGTAATGTAGTTTGTAGTCTTGTTTATGTTATTACGCAGTCGCGCTCATCAATGCTAATCGCGTTAGCTTGTCTATGGGAAAACCCATTATATGTTAGCATCGAGCTAGCGGGATGCATACTACCTATTGTTTATCTTTTATGGGGGCTATGCCAGCTGCAGTTTAAGACAGTGGAGCTTTAATTTAGATCGTGAAATATATATATTATGTGACTATATGCGTGTTGTACTATGTTCTTTCTTATGTTTGTAGTTTTACAGTGCCTTCATTAGAGAGTCAAATAAACCCTACTACGATGGTGGAAAACTTTTGCCTCTTATTTTGAAGAACTGTTATCTATCTGCATAACTGGACATCTAAGTACAGCGAGGGCAGAATAGTAAAAAGGCATCATTCTCATCAAGCATAGTGAGTTCTGGGAAAAGAAAGAATGGATGATACCCTGGAAACAAGGTCAAAAGCGTCTAGTTCCTTACGCTCCAGCCGGCTTACATCATCATCTACTGCTGCCGCCAGAGCAAGAGCAAAAGCAGAAGCTGCCCGTGTCCAGCTCTCCTTTGCAGAGCAGGAAGCTAACATCCTGAAACAACAAGCTGAACAGCTTAAGAAGAAAGCTGATTTGGACGCAGAGCTACACATACTGAAATCACAGAAGGCAGCGGCAGCAGCGCTAGCTGAGGCTCAAGCATGGGAAGCGTCCGCACAGGAAAGGGAGCACCCACAACAGCCCCAGCTGGACAATATGCCACCAATCAACGCCAAAGAACGAGTACAAGAGTATGTGCAACAACAGTCAGAACTCAGCGTTAATCTGCAGACTTCAGAGGTAAATTCTCCTGGAATCCCACTTCCTCCAGTTACACAGCCAGATATCTCCATTGCGGCAACAGTAAAAGCATACAAGGAATCGAGTACCTGTCAGCCTAGTGTGTACAACAGTCAAGAGTTTGCACCTTTGCAATCCTACTGTGCCGTGAGTCCAAAGAAAGAATCGTACAACTGGAGTTACGGAGGACAGACGACGAATGATGGATTTCACCATCCCCAGCCCAAGCTAGTGACACCCACACCGACAAGGGGCAGTCCTGGTGACACTTCAGATCTAACAAAATATCTCATACGGAAAGACATGATCGGCTCTGGTCTCCTGAAATTCGATGATCGACCAGAGAACTACTGGGCGTGGAAGACTTCCTTTCTAAGTGCAATTCAAGATCTGAGTATATCACCTCAAGAAGAGCTAGACCTGCTTTCCAAATGGCTTGGCCCACACTCAGCTGCACAGGCCAGGAGAGTCAGAGCTGCATATATAAACAATCCTACAGCAGGCCTACAGATGGTGTGGCAGAGACTGGAGGAGTGTTTTGGAGCACCAGAGGTGATTGAGCATGCACTTCTAAAGAAAGTTGAGGATTTTCCTAAGCTGATGAATAGAGACAACCAACGCTTAAGAGAACTGGGGGATCTTCTACTCGAACTTCATGCTGCAAAAACAAGTGGCCATCTTCCTGGTCTTTCACATCTTGACACAGCACACGGAGTCAACCCAATTCTGGAAAAGCTTCCATATCACCTTCAGGAGAAATGGGTAACAGCCGCCTCAAGGTTCAAGAGAGATAATGCAGTATCCTATCCTCCATTTTCATTTTTTGTTGGTGTAGTGAATGAAGAAGCCAGAATTCGCAATGACCCAAGTTTTTCCTGTGTCACCTCTGCCAGTGCCAGCAATCCGAAAACAGAGAGAACGGTAAGGCAGAACTATCAACCCCCTTTGTCTGTTAAGAAGACAGAGATTTCAAGTGTTGGGGGAGCCAGCTCAAACACTCCCACTGACAAGAACAACATAGACCCCGATAAACAATGTCCGCTACACAGTAAGCCTCACCCGCTGAGAAAATGCCGTCTCTTCAGAAGTAAGACTTTGGAGGAAAGAAAGACTTTCTTGAAAAACAAACAAATTTGTTTTAAGTGTTGCTCTTCTGTTAATCACATAGCCAAAGATTGTTTGAAGGCAGTACAGTGCACAGAGTGTGGTAGTGGAAGGCATATCACTGCACTACACCCTGATCCCCTTCCCCGTAGATTGGAGAGCTCAGTGACCACGGATGAGCATGGCGGGGAGGAAAGAGAATCAGCTGCAGCTGATGTGACATCAAAATGCAAAGGAGTATGTGGAGGTTCGATCGGCTCAAGATCATGCTCCAAGATATGTTTGGTTAAAGTGTTTCCTGCCGAACAACCAGAGAAAGCGGTTAGCATGTATGCTGTTCTGGATGAACAAAGCAACCGCTCCTTGGCTAAAACATACTTTTTTGACATCATTAACATTCAAGGACAACCAGAACCATACACATTGAAAACATGTGCAGGCGTCAGAGAAGTAGCAGGGAGACGAGCCAGCCACTTCATAGTAGAGTCGCTTGATGGTATGACTCAGCTTCCCTTGCCCAATCTCATTGAGTGTGATATGATACCTGATGATAGGACTGAAATCCCGTCACCCGACGTTACTTCCTATTACCCACACCTGAAACCAGTCCAAGGTAAAATTCCAGAAATTGATCCAGGTGCGGAAATCCTTCTCCTCCTTGGCAGAGACATTTTGTGTGTGCACAAGGTAAGAGAACAGCATAACGGACTCCATAACGAGCCATATGCTCAACGGCTCGACCTTGGTTGGGTAATCGTGGGTGAAGTGTGTCTAGGGCAGGTGCACAAGGCAGCCAATGTTAGCGTATACAGGACCAACATTCTGCTAAGTGGACGAGCTTCACTCTTGAGTTCATGTCCAAACAACGTACGAGTCAAAGAAAAGCTTAGTTGTCACGTGCTAAACCTGAGTGTTCAAAGCTCCGAACAGCACCTGGGTAGAAAGATAATTGATCTTGGCAGTCAGGTGTTTCATAGGACACGACAAGACGACACCCCCGCTATGTCAGTCGATGATGAATGTTTCTTGAATACGCTAGAAGAACAAGTCTACAAAGATGGTTTCAACACTTGGGTTGCTCCATTACCTTTTCGGTCACCACGAAACCGTCTTCCCAACAACCGACCTCAAGCTTTAAAGCGTCTTTCATCCCTTCGCCGAATGCTAAACAGAAAAACGCAAATGAGAAAACAGTTCATTGATTTCATGCAAAGGATGCTGGAAGAGAAACAAGCAGAGCCAGCACCACCATTAAAGGAAGGCGAGGAAAGATGGTATCTACCTATATTTGGAGTATATCACCCACAGAAACCTGACCAAATAAGAGTGGTATTCGATTCAAGCGCCAGACACGAAGGAATTTCCCTCAATGATGTGCTTCTGAGTGGACCTGATCTGAACAATGCTCTTCTTGGAGTTCTCATTCGGACTCCACTGCTTGTGCAAAAGAGTTCATCACACGCAATTTTTATGTGGACGACGGACTTGCATCATTTCCTAGTGAAACAGAAGCCATTAGTGTCCTGCAGACTTCCCAAAAGATGCTAGCTAAATCGAACATCAAGCTACATAAAATCGCATCCAACAGTAGCAGTGTCATGCAGGCATTCTCACCCGAAGACCTGGCCAAAGATTTGAAAAACCTTGATTTAGGAGTGGAATCACTACCTCTTCAGAGGAGTCTGGGTTTAGTTTGGAACCTTGAGACAGACAACTTTATGTTCTGTGTTTCAAAGGAGGAGAAACCTTTGACAAAAAGAGGCATTTTGTCTGCAGTGAACAGTTTGTTTGACCCCTTAGGCTTTGTGGTACCAGTCACAGTGGGAGGAAGAAACTTGGTGAGGAACCTATCTGTGGAACAGTATGACTGGGACACACCACTGCCAGCATCCAAGCAGGAACATTGGACTCTCTGGAAAGACTCTATGAAAGACCTAGAACAGCTCCAGATTCCAAGACCTTATGTTCCAGTTTCTTTATCGATGCAGACACAGCGCAGAGAGTTGTGTGTGTTTTCAGATGCGTCAGTCATAGCCATAGCTGCTGTGGCTTACTTGAAGACAGTTTCTACAACAGGACAGTGCCATGTGGGATTCATCATGGCAAAGGCAAAACTTGCTCCACGCCCGGCACATACTGTTCCTCGACTTGAACTTTGCGCAGCGGTCCTGGCGATCGAGTTGGCAGACTTTATTCAGGACGAACTGGACATTGACATTCATTCTGTGATGTACTATACTGACAGTAAAATAGTCCTGGGTTATATTCATAACACTTCACGCAGGTTTTATGTCTATGTGGCAAACAGGATAACCCGAATCAGAAAGTCTTCACATCCAGATCAGTGGCATTACATCTGCACTGAAGAAAACCCAGCGGATCATGGAACTCGACCAACAACTGCTACAACCCTCAAAAGCACCAACTGGTTTACTGGACCTTCATTCCTATCAAAACCCCAAGAAAGCCACAGTTCTCAGACAGATGTCTTCGAACTGCTGGATCCAGATATGGATCTAGAAGTTTGCCCCGAAGTGACAACCTGTAACACAGTTGTGAAAGAAGGTGGACTTGGAGTTCAGAGGTTTCATAGGTTCTCCACTTGGAAGTCTTTGACTCGTGCACTCTCCACACTAATCAAGAAGGCAAGAAGTGTTGCAAAAACACTTGGTGGTAACACAGGAGATGAGGAGGCACAGGCGGTGACAATAATCATTAGAACCACGCAACAAGATGCTTACAAAATGGAGTTTCTGTGTCTTGCCAAGGGAGATCAAATCTCCAAACAAAGTCCACTTCGGAAGCTGACACCCTTTCTGGACAAAGATGGATTATTGAGAGTCGGTGGCCATATGTCTGCAACTGATATGTCGTTTGAGGATAGACACCCTCTGATTATTCCCAAGCTGCACATTGCTACATTGCTGGTGAGAAAATATCATGAGCAGTCTGCACACCAAGGACGACATTTCACGGAAGGAGCTATTAGATTAGCAGGACTTTGGCTAATTGGAGGGAAACGACTTGTGTCAAGTGCGATACACAAATGTGTAACTTGCAGACTGAGAGGTAAAATGCAGGTCCAGAAGATGTCAGACTTGCCACCTGACAGAGTGTCACCAGAGCCACCATTTACTCATGTTGGTTTGGATGTTTTCGGACCTTGGATGGTGACTGCCCGAAGGACAAGAGGAGGGCATGCTGAAAGTAAACGATGGGCCGTCATATTCACTTGTCTGAGCACTAGAGCGGTGCACATTGAGGTCATAGAGACGATGACCACTGCAAGCTTCATCAATGGACTCAGACGTTTCAGTGCCATTAGAGGGCCCATTAAAACAATTCGATCAGACCAGGGCACAAATTTCATTGGAGCCTGTAAAGAACTCAAACTCAACACAACTGATCCTGAGTTGAAGACATACCTTAAAGACAACAAGAGCACATGGATATTCAACCCTCCCCACTCTTCCCACATGGGCGGAGTGTGGGAGAGGATGATCGGCATTGCTCGACGGATTTTGGATGCTCTTCTCCTCAAGCTGAATCCATCGTATCTCACACATGAGATACTAGTCACTCTGATGGCGGAAGTCACTGCCATTATGAACTCAAGACCATTGGTCTCAGTGTCCTCTGACCCAGAAGTGCCAGCAGTTCTTACCCCATCAATGTTGTTGACACATAAAAAGGATACATTGGCTGCACCTTCTGGGGATTTTGATGTTAACGATCTTTCCAACAAACACTGGAGGAGAGTCCAAGCCCTTGCTGATGCCTTTTGGAAAAGGTGGAGGCAGGAGTATCTGACAACGCTTCAAACAAAGGGAAAATGGAATATGGAGAAGCCCAACCTGCAAGTAGGAGATGTGGTGCTGCTGAAGGACTCACAAATGAAAAGAACTGAGTGGCCTGCTGGACTTGTGGTTAAAACCTTTCCTAGTCGAGACAATACAGTGCGTAAGGTGGAGGTTAAAGTAGTCAAACATGACATTCCTAGAGTGTATTTGCGTCCTATTTCAGAGTTGATTTTACTGTTCCATGCAAAAAATGTATAGTGGTGTAAAATACCAGGCGGGGAGTGTGCTGCCACTGCTGGAGTGCAGCAGCGCCACCAGCCCACTAGGGGAGCAGGTGGGCAGTTTAACCTAAGTTTCTGCAATTGAATAAGAAAAGTTGAGAGAGTCTGAACTGGTAGCGTCCCGCAGGTTGTTGTTCTCAAAGTTATTTTTCACACAGAGCATGGGAAATATATGCCTGTAAGTATGAGTGCATTCTAAGTTCATGTAGAGTGATGTAATGTAGTTTGTAGTCTTGTTTATGTTATTACGCAGTCGCGCTCATCAATGCTAATCGCGTTAGCTTGTCTATGGGAAAACCCATTATATGTTAGCATCGAGCTAGCGGGATGCATACTACCTATTGTTTATCTTTTATGGGGGCTATGCCAGCTGCAGTTTAAGACAGTGGAGCTTTAATTTAGATCGTGAAATATATATATTATGTGACTATATGCGTGTTGTACTATGTTCTTTCTTATGTTTGTAGTTTTACAGTGCCTTCATTAGAGAGTCAAATAAACCCTACTACGATGGTGGAAAACTTTTGCCTCTTATTTTGAAGAACTGTTATCTATCTGCATAACTGGACATCTAAGTACAGCGAGGGCAGAATAGTGTTAACAAGCAATTGAACAATTGAGCAATTGAATTGTACCTAATAAAGTGACCAGTGAGTATATACAATATATGCAAAAGTTTCAACACCCTGGTAAAATTACATTGAAATGATATGTTGTTGACTTTCTAAGTTAAAATAACAAATGGTCTACAGGGAATAAACATAAATGGCATTTCAGCACATTCTAGTGCAGAATTTCTATTACTTGCTGAGTTGAATCATATTTGAAAATCTGTTAAATATATAAAATATTTCATGTATTTTGCTTTCTAATATGCTAAATTTAGCAAAGAAACAATAATTGTGCATTCTGTTAAAATTTAGCAGAAGTATATAGGACTTCTGGTGTGAATTAGAGCAGCAATTACAAGTTAGACCGATTATATTACTGTTTAATTTTGGTTCATTTTGTTTTAACACTTTATAGTTTATATTCTTTTATGTATTTATATTTTCCTTTTTTGCACTGATTACCAATCACATTACAGTTGATTAGCAGAATGTTAGATACTAACAGATCACCCACTTCGGGTGAACAGACACCAAATTAGCCTACACGTTACATTTCACAGAAGAATAAGATGCTCAGCACCATAATTATATCTAAAAACTTTTAGTAATGAAACTTCACACTAAGCACCTTAATATATAATCAATCTAAAAATGCAATACAGTCTGAGGCAAACAGACATCTTCAATTACTAGTTAGGAGGGTTACTTAAAAGATGTATACCGGTACAGATTAAAATACTATAATCTACTTTCCATTACTTTTAATGCTGTCTTCTTTAAAGTCCTATGATGAAATCATTACTAGACAAAAACTTTCTAACAAAGGATAAACAGAAATTTAACTTAGTTCTATCAGTTGTATTAGCATTGTGACATTATTAAACATGCTGTTTGTGAGTTTGAAGCTCACACGCTCTCTCTCTCTCTCTCTCTCTCTCTCTCTCTCTCTCTCTCTCTCTCTCTCTCTCTCTCTCTCTCTCTCTCTCTCTATCTATCTCTCTCTCTCTCTCTCTCTCTTGCAGTGAGAAATAAACACTCACCAAAAAACCTCATAACAAAATTTGCTTTCAAATCAATTCAGCTCCAATAGACAAACACAGGTGAAAAAATAACTAGCCTTTTGGCTGTAATTCTGCTTTGTCATCTCTCTATATTTATAGTTTATCTGTAATCTGATTACTGGCCTTTTTATAACTGTAACAGAGCACAATTACCTATTTTGTCACGTTTCATGCCAAACTACTCTAAATGACTTTGTTTCCAGCTAAACCACTGAAAGGCTGGTGTAGCATTTATAGTTTGAGCATTCTTGTGGTGCTACACGTGAGTTTATACAACTCTCCTGACTACCTGAACCAGAACTGAAGTCTGATTTGACCTCATTTTGATCTATTTTTACATAAACTAAAACCACATAAACCGAGCCCCTCTCTGTATTGTTTTCAGTGGAGCTCACAACTCAGCTAAATTCATTGCAGTTCGAACTATAATAAGAAATTTGTTTGGACTTAATTGATAAAGGGGCTCGTTTCCCACTCTACTCGCCTATATTCGTGTTTGGCGTTTGTTGTTCATTCTTACGATGCGCAATAGTTAAGCATGTATTGTGTGTTCAGCTGGTGAAATACGACAGAAGGTGAATGTGGAATATCACGTGTGTTATTAGTTACAAAAACTGGAGGAGAGTAAACCCCAATCCATCTAAAGCTAAGATCTACAGCCTGAACAGAGGTCCAATTAAACCCTGAATTTGTAGTAACGAGAGAAGTGTTGACTGACTGGCCTTCCTCTTCCTCAGATGAGGCGTGTTTTGGGAAAGGTGTGCTGAGGGAGGAGTATTTTCTCACAAACTTCCTGATTTCCCCTTTTGATTTCGACACACTTGGGCGGCTTATAGGAAATGGCGTCGAGCATTGGTAAGAATCCAATTCCTACAAAACTGAATTAATTAAACATCATGCAGAATATTCGACTTAGATCACCTTAAATTCTGTACTCAAAAAAATAGGTATGGCTCTGTTACTGGGGCAGGACCCCTCTTGTCACTGTGGTGGTAGCCTCAGGGGTACATCTCAGTACCTTTAGTCAGGGAACATAACTTTACCAGAATCCACTGACATGATATTTTCTAAGTTGTACTGACTCCACACACCTCGTCTCGTCTCCAGGCTTTTTGTTTTAATGCTCTTATTTAAAACGTTTGGTTATGAAAAGGTACAAACATCTACTTTTCCACTGGGAAAAACTCATGTAAGGCACACCACTGGACCTTAACACCACTGTTGAACCTTTGAGGGTACACTTACATCGCTTGTACCTTGATAAATGAATCACGTACCTGCATAGTACCTTTATTTCTAACAGTGTGAATGATGTGTGGAAATAAGATACAGTCTGCAAAGTTAGAGAAGTGACAGACCTTCAAGCTCAAGCAAATGTGAAACAGTCGTTCTCTAACACAACATTACAAACAGCTGTGAAAGCAGTCAGGAGGAGAAAGAAATGGAATTTAAACTTCAGTGCAAACTGGAAAGACTGAACTTGATCAAGCACAACAGAAAAAGTATAAAAGTGAGTATATGTGTAACTAAAGGGAACATTTGGCATTGCTCATGGTGATCTTAGGCCTCTGCGCGGCTGCTGTTGCTGTTGTCTTGATTCCAGGCTTTCATGTTATTTTTTATGCTTAAAGAAGTTCTGTTATGAAAAGGTACAAACACTCATTGTTTCTGTGATTCCAAGAGAGCCAGCTTTTTTTTCCAGATATCCACCTGCTCTGCTTACAGCAGTTTAGCTTCGCCCATTCATGCTTGAAAGAAGTATTTAATTCTGGCCTGAGGCGCAAAGCAAAGCAGCCAATCAGAACACATTCACCATTACATAAGCCAGTCTTAAAGGCACAGTAACAAACACACAGCCTGTTTAATTCTAAGGGGTAACAGGTTAAAATTAATTTTGGTCATCATAGAAATCACTACAGCAGGATTATATAGACCAGCAGCAGGATATGTAGTAAAGCTACATAGATAAAAACAAAATGAATGAATTAATAAATTCATTTAAAAACATCATAAAAGGGGGACAAGTATAATAATAAATATTTTTAATACAGCAATATTAAAGGGGGTATGAAGGTAGGTCCTCAGAATTTACAGTCAGTTGAAATAGTTTTGCATTATTCTTTATCTTTATATTATACAGAGTAAGAAGGGTTAACAAGCAATTACATGTTCTTGTCCTTGAAGTGTATTTGTAAGCAATAATCATAACAAAAATATAAGTAAAACTAAAAAAGATAAATACGTGCTGATGAATCAGTTTTAAAATCTGAACATAGATGTATAAAATGCATAAACAGAAAAAGACTACAATGGGTATTGTTTTGTCATGTCATCACTGCAAAAAGCTATAGAATATCTATTCATATACAATAATAATAAATATTCTGCTCTTTGATTATCTGATATAGAAATATTCTCATTCAAATTTAATCTTTGTCTCAAAAAATTCTTCAGGTGATTCTTTAGGTTGGATAAATGTATCTTTAGATTCTTCCTCACATTTAATTATACATAAATACATATAACCAAATAACGAAATGTCTCTTTGGAGCCAAACAGTTAAGCAGTGTCTCCAGATATTTAGGGGTTGTACAGGTTTATTACATTTAGATCAGTGAGTATCCAGATATATCAAGGCTGATTAATCATGAATATCATGTTCTTGCACTAGAGGGGAGTCATGGACTGTTAAGAGTTCATACTTTTAGAAGCTCTTTGTGTGTTTAGTCTAGCAGTTTAATGTTGGTGTGTTACTGGACACTGCTCGTTTGGCCCCTTCGCTATTTGAGTGATGTGAAATGATAGCGGTTGTGGGTGGAGTGACGCAAAGCGTGTGTGCCATTGAAAATCAGTGCAACACTATTTTGAACCCATTTTGGTCCAAAATGTACTATTTTACAAAATGTCCTTATTATTATTATTGTTGTTGTTATTGTTGTTGTATTTGTTATTATTATTATATTGTTGTTGTTAATGTTGTTTTGTTTCATAGGAATTATTATCAAAATAAATAATTTTATGAATAATTATTTTTAGTGTATTTCATATTTGTTATTATTTTATAAAAGTCATTGGAGACTTTAAAATATTTTTCTAGCCTTTGCAGTGCTGTCAGTTTATGCAGCTCTTTAAAGGAATTATTGGAGTTTTATCATATAAGCGCTTAAATAATAATAAAAATATAGAAATAATCATTATTAATAATGTTTATATTTGTTAATAATAACAATGACAAAAACTATTATCAATTGAAAATATTACATGCACATTTTAAGGCTGAGAAAATGTATGTATGTATGTATATATATATATATATATATATATATATATATATATATATATATATATATATATATATATATATATGTAAAGAAGGGGTGATGAAACACAGTGGTAAACATGCCCCGTCCCAACTTTTTAGAGACATATTACTGGCATCAATGTTAAAATGGGTAAATATTTTTTGAAAAACTATACTTCTCGAAAAAGTACAACATTTCAGTTTCAACACTTGAAATGTTGTTTTGGTACTATTTTCACATAAAAATAGAGTTTAAATGATTTGCACATCATTTTTTTCTACATTTGGCAGTGTTCCTAATTAGCTGGAAATGGGATTGCATTATTTATTTATTTCTTCAATTATTATAAAACATATTACTGGACATTATTTCAAGATGAAGGATTTTCTAATATTTGTTGTTGTTAAAAAAAAAACCTCATACAAGATTTTAAAATACCAGGCCCACCATTCTACCCATAAAATAAAGTCCTGGAATATAAATGTAGAAAAGCAGTGGTCTTCCTCCATTAGGGAAATATTATGCTGCTGTCAGTGGACATGCGACTCTTAAAGGCAATGAGATGGGTTGATCCGATTGGCTGTTGCTACCACGTCTTTTGACAATATATTCACGCTAACTCCGCCCCTGTTTACAGTAACTCTGGGCTGAGTTAGAGCTTTGCTTATCAGGCAGGAACCTACTAAAAATCAATCTGCCACGCCCACGACCGCCCAGACGCGCCAGTGTTGCTATTTACACCTTATTTTTGCTCTTGTGCCATGATCACTTAAAAAATCCCCTAGTCTTCATTTTGAGCATTCATTCAACTCCAGGGAACAATCACATAAAGCATTATGGAGTGCATTTGGGAAGATTTATTGATTTAAGTGTGAGTCTATCCATTCAGGCCAAGGAATGTGTTTATATGTACGGAATAATACTGTAAATTAGGCTGTGTAATGCTACATAACGTTATCTTAAACTTAACATTAATATTAACACCAGTGTTTTGTCACAGATCCATCACACTCTCAGCGAAGGAACAGTATGACTGAACCTCCTGAAAGTAAGTTACATTAAATGTGCTTTCTGAGTTTTCTCTGTTTTTTTCACATTACATTGCAATGTTTGTAGTAAATTTGGATATTTTTAAAATATATATTCTATACTACATATTCTAGATCAGGTGGTCATGGAAAACATATAACAGTATTATGCTCCACTGACTATAAGAACAGGCTTAGAAATCATGGAAGCAAAATGCAAGTTTGTGTACAGCAAACAAATAATGTACTGTTTGTTTCATTTAACACGAAAGTTGAATTCATACAGAGAGATATTTATAAGTAAATAAATTAGGATGACAGAACTCATGTGGTCCATTTTCCCCTGTTTATTATCTAGTTTCTGATCTGAGGATTGTCCTGCTGGGCAAGAACAGCTCAGAGATCAGCAGAGTGGGAAACTTCATCCTGAACAGAGATGCGTTTGATACTGAAGCTCCTTCTCCTTCAGTAGAGCAACACAGTGAGAGGGCCAGAGAAAATGTGGGGGGAAGATACATCACCCTCATCAACACTCCTCACCTGTTTGACCCCTGTCTCTCACAGGATCAGCTCACAGTTCAGGTTAAAGAGTGCATGTCTCTGTGTGCTCCTGGACCTCATGTTATAGTGCTGGTTCTACAGCCAGATGACTTCACAGAGACAGACAGAGACAGACTGTATCACATCCTCTACTCTCTGTCTGATGAGCCTCATAAATACACCCTGACACTAACAACACAAACTCTGCCATCAGGTATCACTGAAGATCCTGTTCAGGAGGACATCATACAAAAGATCGCTCAGTGCAGCAACAGACATTTTGAGTTTAGCAGTGAATGCAGTCGTTCTGATCTAATGGAAGTGATGGAGAAGATCTTTGATGAAAATGGAGGAAGCTACTTTAAGTGGGACGAATATGAGGAGGCTAAACTTGTAGACCTTCCTGAATCAATGCTACCTGAATCAGTCAAGAGTAACAAAGAGCAGGTCACTGAGCTCCCAGAGGAGATAGACAGAAGGAAGAGGGAGGAAGAGGAGAGAAAACAGAGAGATGATGAGCAAAGACGAATGGAAACTGAGAGAGAGGAGAGTTTGAGCATGGAAGAGAGAGTTAGGACAGAGACAGAGGAGAGATTCCAGGTGATGAGAGCTATGAGGCCAAATAATAGATCTGCTTGTCATATCATGTAAACTATGTTTTGTGGGGGTTATCAACAGTGGTGGACAGTAACTAAGTAAATGTAATTAGTTTCTGTACTTAAGTTGTTTTTTATTGTATCTGTACTTTACTGAAGTTTTTCCATTTTGGGCGACTTCTTACTTTTCATTACTACATTTCAGAGTCTAATATCTTACTTTTTACTCCACTACATTTTGATAAATCTGTCGTTCCTTTTGGTTTCTGTGTGTATAAAAACGTAACATGTCGAAACAAAGAAGCGCAAAGCCAGAGCACCAATCAGGGCACAGTGGTCACTTTGTTCTGAGCTTGCTTTTACCTGTTGGTCATATCGGCCCAGTGCAGCACACGGTTCAACGTCATATACATCGACCTAAATGATGAACTAACCTAACTTTGTGTAAATAGACCACAATATAGAAATATGTACACATACGCAGTTTGACTGGCACGTTTCTTTTTTTCTGAATTCACACAAACACTTTCATTTTATAGTAAATTAGTTTGGGTTAGTTTATGTTTATGAACAGACGCCTACAGATCAACACAGTAAAGGAAAACTTATTTGTGATTCTGAGTTTAAAGCCAGTTTTTATTCAACTTGTAACTAATTTATACAGTAATCTTAAACTGAAACTTTGCTTGTGTGTAAAAGTGATTTCAGATCCACTCAGTTCTCCCTGATGGAAACTGTTTACCTTCAGTGTTTTGTGCTTATGATCATTTTAATAGACGTCAGCATCACTAATTAATGACGTTCTATTAAAAGACTGGATTACCAAGAGAGACGCTGGAGGATTTTCACCTGAAATGAGTTCATGAAGTGAGTCTTGTTATAAAAATGATAACAGGACATCAGAGCCATAATTAATCTTTTAGTACTTTTACTTTATACTTAAGTACATTTGAAGGCAAATACTTTTGTACTTTTACTCAAGTTGAGGTCTAGAGTAAGGACTTCTACTTTTACTGGAGTAATATTTTACCTTGGGTGTCTCTACTTTAACTTCAGTACATGACTTGTGTATTTCATCCACCTCTGGTTATCAATTGAAAACTAGAGATCAAAAACTTTTTCTTCAAATTATAATAAAGAAGGCAATGGGCCACAGTTCTGTGTTTGTTTCCTCTGAGTTTTTCAGTATTCACAAGAGAAGATCCAAGGGTGGGGCCACAGAGACACTGTAGAAATTTGGCCCCAATACTATACCTGACAACTTCAGGCTGTGAAAAAGAGGGAGATTTTTCAGGGTATCAGGAAAGCCACCCCACCTGTTTTAATAATGTTGGTTTCTCCCTTCTGTGCTCTATGCTAAAGCTAACATTTCATAATTAACATAGTGCACTATGTTGCAAATGGGGAACCACCACAGGTTCAGTCTTAGTTTATCTAATCAAACTTTCAGTAAATTAGCTGTGCTGCTAATGGTATTTAACAAATCCATGCAAAGGCTGGAGTGCAATGAAAGGTTTTTAGGTTACAATTCCACCTTCTGCTGCAAGACATCATTACACCCTTAAAAAGATCGTTTACAACTGAGCTTTAAGTTTCATTTTTTTTGCTGTTTGTACTTAACAGTTACTTAATATAACTATAAACATAGAACCAATTAGCAAATATCTAATTAAATGGTTCTGTGACCCCAAATATGGTTAGCTAATAATATATGATATATCATATGATAGCATATGGCTTTAGGTTACAATTCCACCTTCTGCTGCAAGACATCATTACACCCTTAAAAAGATCGTTTACAACTGAGCTTTAAGTTTCATTTTTTTTGCTGTTTGTACTTAACAGTTACTTAATATAACTATAAACATAGAACCTATAACATTAACAATAGAACATATAACATTAACTTAGCTGAAGTTATTGGAATTCACTCGCATAATGGTAATAAGTGGGAGCTTTGTGGAACAGCAAACATAAAAAAAGAGCTATTTTCATTTTCACATGTGTTCTGTAGTTTGTAAGCAGTACGTGCAAAAATGAACAATAATGGTAATACACACACACACACACACACACACACACACACACACACACACACACACACACACACACACACACACAAAATCTCCACCCATAATCTCCCAATAATCAACACTAATTACTGTAATGTACTGCAAGCTCAGGTCTCTGGTCTAGTCTGATCTCCAACCACCGACTAGAACACAGACACTTATAATTAGGCAGCAAATGAAACACAGGCAGTGGTGCTTCCAGAAAATACTCCCAGGCCTTGCGAAGGGGAAGCACAGAGTTTTAGGAGGGTGGCAAGTTGAATCTGTGAAAGTGGGGGTTGGATATGTAGTGTTGAGAGGTTGGTCATGTTGTTCTCCTGATTGCCGACAGAACAACTGGACAGACAGGATGTACTCGTGATGTGAAAGAGTGTGAGTTGGGGAGCAGGAGGGGAGTGCCAGGTGTTTAAGCTTGTGGGCTCCCTTGTCCCCCAAAATCCCCCATTATGCCAATTTTGACCTGACAAACCTGTAAATAATAAATCCTTCCTTTATTGACACTCTGAAGAACACTTAGCTCACAAATTCAGTTCAGGGAAAAAAGCACTGTATTCTTAAAAGCAACAGTGGCAAAAATAATAATAAAAAATCATTAAAAAAAGAATAAACACTAATAATTTAAGACAAAGAGAAATTTGCAATATGTACAATTTTAAATTCTTACAAATACGTAAGTGGCAGTGACTGTGATAAATATGAGACATTCTGTATAAAACCTCTGAGTTATTGTACATTGAGGCAGGAGTTATAGAGTTTGATGGCCACAGGTAAGAATGACTTCCTGTGGCGCTCTGTGGTCATTTCAGTAGAATGAGTCCTGCACTGAATGAGCTCCTGTGTCTCATCACTGTGTCGTAGAGTGGCTGGGAGCCATTGTCCATAAGTGTCTGACTCTCCGACACGGCCATCAGCGAGTCCAGCTCCACACCCACAACATCGCTGGCCTCGCGGATCAGTTTGTTGAGTCTGTTGGCGTCTGCCACCCTCAGCCTGCTTCCCCAGCATGTTTGTAATGGTGATGGACAGGTTGACAGATGAGGTCAGGCAGGAGGCTCCATGGAGCATGATGTTTACAGATGACATTGTAATCTGTGGTGAGAGTAGAGAGCAGGTGGAAGAGAATCTGGAGAGGTGGAGGTTTGCACTGGAGAGGAGAGGAATGAAGGTCAGTAGAGACAAGACGGAATACATGTGTGTGAATGAGAGAGAGGCAGGTGGAAAGGTGAAGATGCAAGGAGTAGAGGTCGTAAAGGTGGATGACTTCAAATATCTTGGGTCAACCATCCAGAGCAATGGACGGTGCAAAGAAGAGGTGAGGAAGAGGGTGCAGGCAGGATGGAGTGGGTGGAGACGGATGTCAGGGCTGATGTGTGGCAGAAGGATAGCAGCAAGAGTGAAAGGGAAGGTTTACAAGACAGTAGTGCGTCCTGCTATGATGTGTGGTTTGGAGACTGTGGCTCTGTCTAAAAGACAGGAGGCTGAGCTGGAGGTGGCGGAGATGAAGATGCTGAGATTTTCGTTGGGAGTGACGAGGATGGACAAGATTAGAAATGAGCAGATCAGAGGGACAGTGAAGGTGGAGCAGTTTGGAGATAAAGCCAGAGAGGCCAGGTTGAGATGGTTTGGACATGTGTTGGGGAGGAATAGTGGATATATTGGGCAAAGAATGTTGGAGATGGAGCTGCCGTACTTCCGGCATTGCTGTGATGGAACAAAGTGGGACAAGTACGGCACAGCAATATCTCGGCTACAACTGGCTCTCAAGAGAGTAAAACACAAGTAACGGCTATGAATAAGACCTCAGCGGGACAGCGGTCTCTGTGCTGGTACACACTGTGGGACAGCGGTCTCTGTGCCGGTACACACAGCGGGACAGCGGTCTCTTTGCCAGTACACACAGTGGGAAAGAGGCTTATTGGCCAGTACACACAGCGGAACAGAGGCTGCCCCAATAGATTTATGTTGAAACACATCAATTCACAAGCCATGTCATGTTGTACCAATTATATTTTAGACTGTATATGTTATATTTTTACATTTTACTATGTGAAATATGGGTTTAAATGCAGTTACAGAAAGTGAAGTGGGTATTTGTCTCTGTTAACACATGAAAAGTATATTAAATGCATTTGTATAACAGTTCTGCCCACACAATCTATTAAAAAGCCTTACATGTGTCTTTTTTCACCTCACAGCATGCTTTTCTTACAGTTCTGGTCAGTTTCCCTGTACAAGGATTGAGTCTAGTTCTAGACTCCTATTTTGCATTTAAAGGGAATTACAGTCCAAACCTACTCTTAATCCCTCTCTGGGAAACCATGTATGATTCTGCTGAATGCTGTTTGCTGGTAAAGATAATGATTGCTTTACAGCTATAACTTGTCGTTAATAAACTATCCTTGACGTCACATTCATGATGCTCTGCAACCCCATCAAACACCATGTGATTTTTCTCATTGTAAAGCATTAACCAGGCACTAGCATACTGTATGTCGGATGTCAATGTATATATCTCATAAGTGTTTAATGAAACATAAAAAGGTTTACACCGAAGTTTAAACTGAGTTAAGTCACATGACTGTATTACTGTATCATAGTAATATGACTGTATGTCAGTTTTGTGATCATGTCAGGTAAGGCGTAATCCAACATAGCTAATCTGTTTAACCTGTTAGACTATATTTTTATGTATATGTAATGTTTGTATAATTAGACTATACTGACATTGATTATTGAGGAAACTGAAAAAAAAGTGAACACTTCACAATGCCCCTACTGCAAGAAGATGACAATGTGCTCGGAAAGACATCTTTGGTCCAAACGTTTGAGATTTGCCATATATTATGCAGATAAAAATGAAGGTAAGCATTAAATCATGTTTTTTTTGTAATGTTTACCTTTGTATTGTTTGCTATGAGAGTTACATTAGAGAGGATCTCCAAACATGTAAACCGTTTTACGTTTCATATTTACATTTGTCTAAATTTGATTGGTTTATGTGCTAATAAAAGTAAGGTAACTCTTTATTTTGAGCGGTGAATCATCTGAATACTTTTAGTAGATTATTGACATTTTAATTAACTACTATGTTTTTTTTAATCTGTCAAATTCAGTTGTGTCTCATTTAAGTAACATAGTTAATATCTGTAGATGTTAATCTGAAAACTCACTGAACATGTAACAGATCTAATACACACCATCTCAACATCCTAAACAAGCAGTGACAGACACACCGCTGACACCATTCTGTAACTGAATCTTAACTGGATTAGCTTTTGGTTTATTTTATGATTAGGGCCAGGGAAAGAGTTTTTAGGTTTTGGGTTGAGCTTCAGGTTCGAATTAGGATTAGAATACAGCTTCTGTGAATATGTTGCTGTTACACTTTTAAGAGTTTATTAATCATCTACAAAGGACCACTCAAACTAAAGTCTTATTAAAATAAAAAATCAGAAGTTACATTACAATTGACTAAGCAGGTAAATTCAAGAATATGTGAGGCCCTTTAAACTAACATTCAAACATAATTAGCTGTCACATACACTATAAAACCTCTTACACTCATTAACACACTTTCACACACATCAACAAAACTAGTACGCACACTGCCAAACTCTCTGACAGTGATATTTAGTTCTGTTATTGGGATTATGACAGCTATAGTGTGTTTAGTGTATAATAGAGTGTAAAAGAGCTTAGAAAAGCTTAAGAGAAGTTGCAGCCACGTTTTTGACCACAAAAGGTCAACTTCTTTACTTTTACACATCATGACGCAGTCTGAAGAAGAAAGACGACCAATTCTTCAGTTACACTAATATTCGTCATTCCCTTGCTTCTTTAGACCGCTTCATGGTGGATGAATAGTCCCACTGTGGTCTTGAAGCTGTCTGCAAATTTTATGTGATTTGTGTGAAATTTTCTGTGTAAGCCAATCAGAAACCATGATTATAAAACTGTCTCACACACATTATCAAAGTCTCACATGCTCTATACTCTCTGGCATGCTAATCATGTAACACTAATCATGTCACTGTCACACAAACTACCAAACTCTCTCACACTCAATAAAGCGTGAGTTTGTGAAGAGCATTTTATGTGTGTAGGAGGTTTCTTAAGAGTTTGGGTTGTATGTGTAAAAGACTAGATAATATGTGTAAGAGAATAGGACAAGAGAAGTTTGAATATTGGCCTATTAGGACCTCTCATATAATAGTTTAATAGACTATAACTACTAAAATATATTTTCTTTTCAGACAGATTCACAATAGCATGCATGTGTGCAGAGGTTAAGGATTCAATAAGAAGTCACTGGCATTGCCCCCAGTGTGGGAAAATTATTCTTAAACGTTCAAACTTTGAAGTTCATTTAAATTCTCATGGTACGTATAAGAATCATTACTAATTCCTTTTAAAAACATGTTACTTTATGCTAGCAAATATAATTCAATGTTTAATAATAATTAACTGCTCCATTAGACATAACTAATTTAAACATTTCATATACATTGCAGGCTGTTTCACCAAAAAGGTAGAAAAACAGGTAAGTGTTTTGCTCTGCGTATAACAATATACAAAGAAAAAAAAAACAATAGTCTGACCTCGGGCCTTCCTGGCAACATTATCGATTTCCACAGAAAATATCTGTAACCAAGCAAAAGGTCAACACTGTGGTCCAATTATTTTTTCAGTAATAAAATTTTAAGGTTAATTACCTTAAAGCTTTAAATTGCATCATAAAGGACCGGTTTACATAATGATTAAACTAAGCTTAGCTGAAATATTAAGTGACTAAATATAACACTAAGAATATTTCACTTTAAAATGGATTTCTGATTAATACATTTCCACAACAGGTTCACTTTTAGAGGCTTTTTTATGTCAAATTGTATGAGATTTTGTGTACAAAATATATATTTTTATATATTATATATAAATAATATATATTATGATATAATATTATGATATATAATATATATTATATATCATAATTATTCCATTCTGGATGCATTATTTGAAGCTATTTGATTAAATAATTCACAATCGGTTCACAAGTAAAACTCAATTTTATAGGCCTTTTTGACCATATATTTTCACAAAAGGAGCTAATCCTTTCAAATACATGAAAGCAGTTATCTCTGATTAATATGTAAAAGATCAGATGTGCCAGAGTTTAATACTTTTTATTGATTAAGAAAGCAAAATATACACAATGTTTGTAATGCTCCAGAAAGCCTATATAAGTCCTTGAGTGGTAATATGTTCTCTATTTCTTATGCCACATTTACAATTAAGTGTGACTTTCAAAGCTACGTGACATAAATACCTTTAATTAATCCATAATGTGTGATTCATTCTTTATTAGAGCCATCTAAGCAAACGTCAAAACTACAAGAAGAGGCTATAAAAAAAGAACCTGATAGTGAAGTGAAATGTCACACACGCCACGTCACATTTTCAAGTGAATACAATTTCAAGCGGCACCAAAATGTAATCCATGCAAGTGTGACAGAACCCATATTTTGCATTGATGAGAAGAGGGGGATTTTCTTCACTGCCAAGGATAAAACTGGAATTCATGTTCCCATCCATGTCATGAAATCCATAAAAAATCAAGTAATTGCATGTGAAGTTGATAATTGTAAGCAATACATGGATATAGCAGAAAGAAGTGGAAGACCAGGGAGAGAACGCCTTCATCTCAGCAGAGCACAGACAGCATCAGTTCATATTCCTCTAGCTGTGCTTAAGGAAGATTATCTTCAAAACATGATGTCTTTATCCAGGGTCAATGAATGCATCAAACTGAAAAATCATGCCTGTAAAAGTAATGTGGGCAAAAAAGGCAAGGTGACCAACACAGATATTAATGAAGATTACATTCTATATTTGATTGAAAAAAAAGGATGAGTATACATATTTAAACAATATTCATTTAAATATCTAGATTATGATAATGAAAAGTATATGATTAAGAAATGTGTGCTTCATCTTTCCATAGGTACAGAAAGCAGAACAAGAGAGGACATCCTGAACCGGCTACAAGAACTCCTACTCTACAAAGACATTTATCCAAAAATGTTTGTGAAATTGCAGAAAGCTGGGGGTAAGTGTAACATTATACACAAAATGTTTTAGTAAGTATTGTATGGATCTGTGTCTGTTTTTTAGGTGGCGTTTTACATGTCTCTTGTCAACATTCAATTGTTTATTACTGCTCCCCTTTGTGGTGGCAAGAGTCTGCAAGGGACCATGCTGATGCCCTCCTGAGCTTTCAGCACCCCCCAAATGTTTACATTTGTGACGTAGCAGGTCGTGTAGCAAGACACCTCAATAACAGGACAGAACAAGGTTTTTTTCAGCCATACGATGGAAAACTTTGTGAAGCTAGAAGAGGATATTGAAAAGGCATTAAAGAAAACATTACAGATTTTGCTTCCAAGGCTTACTGTTAGTCAGTTTAAAGGCATCAAAGAGATGGACTGTACTGCTGTGCATTCAAGACCACATCCAGTGACAGGAACTAATGAACACTACAGCCTCTATGATCGATTTCACCAGAAAAATCAAAAACGCCCAGAAGAGAGATTGAGAAGTCAAGATCTTGTTCCAGAGCTTCGCTCCACTGTAAACACAGCAGTGGCAGAGCAACTTAATCGAGAACTGGCCTCAAGTCGGTACTTTCTTTGTACTATGAAGGACAGGCATTTCACGTTTTCCTTGAGACTCATGTTCCACCTACATAATCAGAAGGTAAATCAGAAATTCTAAGAAGACATGATGAGAATTGCACTGGACCCATTAGACGTAGACAGCAGTGGAAGACTTCATATTTCTGGAACAGGTTTGAGTAAATGTTATTTGCGTTTCATAATTTGAATCAATAAAAAGGTGAGGAAATACTGAATTATTGTTTAAATTATAATTGGCAGCAATCAAAAAAGAAGGGGTAAAGGAAGGTATGGAAATTAAAGGATTGCCCCTAGAAGAAGAAAACAGCAAGAGCTGGCAGCATTTTTCAGTTGGTCTTTTTCCAATTAACCAATCAAATGAGGTACATTAACTTTTTGTTAAATACATGTAAAAAGTAAGCAAAATAGAATGTATAACTATGTAACTGTGTCTGTTAAAATGTTGGAATATTTATAATGTTTGGGAAAAACTAGCAGTCCTTTTTGCTGAAGAAAAAGAGGAGCATCTGACCACAATAAGGATTGCAAACCCAACCTTCATGATCTGAAATGTTTGTGCCCCCCTGAAATAATGTGCACTGAGCAACGGTCAACTGGAAAAGTCAGAATGTCTTGGCTGACAGATAGCGTGAGCATTAATCTCACAAGCACATTTTATGGCAACAGAAAACAACTTTAAGATCAAAGAATGAACTGAGCTTTCTTTTTTACAGGTAGTAGACACAAGACTTTCTCTGGAAGGAACAGAGAATGTAAATTGTTCTTATTTAAACATTACTGCTAAAGTTAATGAGTTCAAAAATGTGATTTTATTCCAGGTTATCTTTATTCCAACATTTAATTTTATACTCTGGTGGAGAGACTGGCAAAAGAACAAAGCCATTCAAGATGTGCATTTAAAATGCATAAAGGTATTCTCTGATTACCTAAAAGTGTCAACATTGACTGCATACCCTGTGAAGTTCTGTCACTGCATTTTCCAATAAATCCATGCTTCATTTTAATTGTAGGAAGTAAAGGAAAACTCAAAAGTGCTCATTCCCCGTGTTGTTGGACACAAAACCCCAGAATCTGGAAACCACTATTTTGTGGGTGAGTATAACTGTTTGGAAAAAGAGAAGTGGTATTATGTGTTTTTAATGGAGAACTTTAAGAGAACATAGCTACATATATCGTTCTAGATCTTGTTTGTTGTATATTATTTGGTACAGCCATTTAACTACTTCTTGTTCTGTTTATATACTATATTATAAAATGAAATATGACTAGACTGAATTCTAATGCATTATAATGCAGGTATAGACTGATTGTTCATAAGCTTTGTTAATATTAAATAAAGATGCATAGATCCCAGTCGTCAACACAGTATGTTACTAATAATTTAAGCTTGAATAATTTAAGCTTTAAGTTTAATCATATTTACTCAAAACTTTTTCCTACAGATTCATCTGCTGCATCCACAATCTAGAATGTTGTTTTTAATATATATATATATATATATATATATATATATATATATATATATATATATATATATATTCCCAGTAATCCATTTCAGAACATCAGGGAATTGGGCACTTGGGCAATAATGAGTCCAGCCCAATGGAAGCAGTCTGATTCAGATAACTGTGGGGTGTTTGTCTATCTATCAATACATACATACATACATACATACATATATATATATATATTAGGGCAGGGACTTTAACGCGTTAATTTAGATTAATTAATTACAAAGATTTTAACGCGTTAAAACTTTTATCTGAATTAATCACTTTTTTTAAAGTTTGGAGCCGGAACCTTTGTACTCGCGACATCCGCAAACAACAACGATTGACGACGAAGCCGCTTCTCTTGGTCCACTGAGGGACAACTTTAGCTTTAAAAAACGTCCTGATGGGACTTTCGAAAAGACTACTGTTGTATGCAAGTTGTGCAAAAAGGAGTTTGCTGATCACCGAAGCTACTCAAGCCTAAAATACCATCTCAATGCAAAACATGTTGTGGCAAGCTGAGCCGACCCCACAGCTGATTTCAGTGGTAAATAACCGCTCCAGCCAGCCCACATTGGACCAGGTTTCAGGGCCACAATAAGTAAGTCTACGTCTGAAAAATTAAGCAATTCCCTGGCTGAATGGATCGCAACAGACTGTAGACCACTTTCGGTGGTAGAGGATAGGGGGCTACAGTCTGTGTTAGATTGCGACATCGGACCCTGCTTACGAACTCCTGTGTAGGAAAACCATGGCGAGTAAGATCAGGCAGCTTTATGATGATCAGCAGTCAAAACAAGACCTGTTGAGTTCAGTTGATTGTGTTGCATTGACAGGGGACCATTGGACGTCTGTCAGCAATTCTAACTACCTTGGCGTGACCGCGCACACAGTATGCGTTGTTATCAAAGTATGGCGATTAGCATCTTTCGCCCTCACTGTAGAGAAAGTCAACAACAGACATTATGCAGTAAACTGCGCAGACCATTTTTTCTGTAGCTGAGTCCTGGAAAATTGAGGTAACAACAACTGGCACCGATTGTGCCAGAAACATGATGGCAGCAGCAAGACAGCTCCCATTTCAGCACATGCCATGTGTTGCGCATATTTTGCAGAGATCCATCACTGTGTGCCTGGACAGTCGTGGATTTAATGATGTACTAGCAAAGTGCCGCAAGATTGTGGGTCATTTCAGACACAGTCCAGCCAACACAATGGAACTGTATAAAGAGCAAAGGGCACTTGACCAGGAAAATGAACCCCTAATCCAGGATGTTTCCACATGTTTGTTGTTAAGAATATACGTGTATTCGTTCAAAATTTTTGTAGCAAAATAATTTTTGTAATTAATTGCGATTAATTAATTACAGACCCTGTAATTAACTCGATTAAAATTTTTAATCAAGTCCCATCACTAACATATATATACATACACAAGTTATATTCTATGTGAAGACAGGTGGCAGAACTGTAAGTTAGAAGAATCAAAGCTGCAAACGAGACTCTGTTTCAAAAACAGTTACTTCACCTGTGTAGATATCATGCAGCTGCATTAGCAGCAGAAGGTGCTCTGCCAGTAAGTTGATGGTTTATTTATTTATCTATTCATTTATAAAATCAGCAACTTCTATTAAAATGTCAATGTGTGTAAGTGACAACACTATATTTTAATTATTGTTTATTATAGAGACTCGCAACACATGATACAGATTGCTTGGCTAGCAAAATTTATGCATGCACATACCAGAGCTTGTACATGGCGCCTTGGACATGGACTGTCAGCACTGGGAATCGAACCGGCAACCTTCCAGTCACAGGGCCAATTCCCTAACATCCAGCCCATGACTGCCTGTGGGCTGTGGAGCAGTGGGAATGTGAAGGAGATTCATCTAGTACCATTGTGATGAGTTGGAGTGCCATTTGTGACCAGAAATGAATTATCTGACATCAGTACCTGACCTCACTAATGCTCTTATGGCTGAATGCAATCAGATTCTCTCACTAATGTCAAGTGTAAAGCCTTACCAGAACAGTAGAGACACTCACTGCAATAGAGGGGGGACAAACTTGTTCATACAAAACGTTGGATATGCAGGTGTCTACAAACTTTTGACCAAATAGTGTAGTTTAACATTTGGCACTGCACTGCTGTAACTGTTGGTACACTTAGTAGTGCTGTTAGGGTCTTTCCGTTTTTCAACTGAATAATGTAAAGGTTTCATACAATAAACTATATTGTCAATACAGGGCTTTAAGTTTTTTTCACATTGACTGTTTTCTTGACTTGCACATATTGTAGTCCCTTAAATAAATATTAGGTTAATTTAATTTCTTTTGCTAATAATACAACTTTTTGTTCAATAGGAGTTACATAGGCAATTGTCCAGTGGTGCAAAGACGTCAGCACGAATGTTCCTTTGGAGCCATCCCAACAAGCTCCGGACCACACTTAGGCCTAGACTGTCCAAATTTAGCACTGATCGGGTGCGTCTTTGATAACTTGACTGCTGCAGTTCACCATAAGTCCATTTTCCTTTTTCACTCATGTATATTTAGTTGAATGTTTTCATATATTTTTTCATATATTTTTTGTGTACTTTTTAGATGGATGAGCTGTATGAAAATCAGACAGCTTCCTGCTTGGACAAAAAGTGTTGACTTTATTCTAGATGTTATGCTGCCAGAGGAGGGAAGTTCAATAATTACAGCATGTCTCTTTTACACAATCTAATATTACTCTGCTAAATATAATGTTCAACTACTAATAATTTTACTTCTACTACCACTGCAGGTGACTCTAGAAATACTGTGCAAACATGAAGGCTTTCACCGATACCAAGGAGAGATGTCTCTTGCTACTTCAGGTGTCATTATTTGAAGAAGAAAGACAAAGGGTAGCTTTATATATACAGGGTGAATCAAAAGCCACAGGACACCATTTTATTTTTTATGCTGTAACAAGCCTCCACGATGTAGTGCTGAAGGTAGTGTTTGCTGCACATTTTCTCAGGATATACAATTTGTTTGAGATTACCCCAGAAGTTGATAATAAAATAAAAAATAACATAAAATAAAATGTGCCCTGTGACTTTTGACTCACCCTATACAATGTGCACATGTGACTGTAATTATTCTTTGAGGCATTTTATTTTATTACGCTGTATTGTGAAATAGTATTCACCTTTTGTTTGTTATATTTTAATATTGTTGTTTACTGATTTTCTAAAGTTGGCTTGTAAAATGTGTAATACATGCAAGTGAATAATTTAATGTTAAATAAATAGCTCTTAGTCCAAAGGTTGTTTGATATTTTAATGCTTAGCACACAACACTAATACTAAAAAGTCAACATTCATAACTAACTATATTGTGCACACACTCGGAGCGCTGTTCCGCTGTGTGTACAGGCACAGAGACCGCTGTCCCGCTGTGTGTACAGGCACAGAGACTGCTGTCCCGCTGTGTGTACCGGCACAGAGACCGCTGTTCCGCTGTGTGTACAGGCACAGAGACTGCTGTTCCATTGTGTGTACGGGCACAGAGACCACTGTCCCGCTGTGTGTACGGGCACAGAGACCGCTGTCCCGCTGTGTGTACCGGCACAGAGACCGCTGTTCCGCTGTGTGTACAGGCACAGAGACCGCTGTTCCGTTGTGTGTACGGGCACAGAGACAACTGTCCCGCTGTGTGTACGGGCACAGAGACCACTGTTCCGCTGTGTGTACGGGGACACAGAGACCGCTGTTCCGCTGTGTGTACGGGCACAGAGTCCGCTGTTCCGCTGTGTGTACCGGCACAGAGACCGCAGTTCCGCTGTGTGTACGGGCACAGAGACCGCTGTTCTGCTGTGTGTACGGGCACAGAGACCGCTGTTCCGCTGTGTGTACGGGCACAGAGACCACTGTCCCGCTGTGTGTACTGGCACAGAGACCGCTGTTCCGCTGTGTGTACTGGCACAGTGGCCTCTGTCGCGCTGTGTGTACCGGCACAGTGGCCTCTGTCCCGCTGTGTGTACCGGCACAGTTGCCTCTGTCCTGCTGTGTGTACCGGAACAGAGACCGCTGTTGTGCTGTGTGTACCATGTACAGCAACATCTCGTCTATAGCTGAGCTAAGGCTTAAATATTTAGCCTTGATGGTAAAATGAACATTAAATGTTGTGACTCCCAAGGTGGTTTTATTTTTGTTGAAAGGTCAAAATGGCTCTTCTCAACATTTGGGTTACCGACCCCTAAGCTGATATTTGTCTTTTAACATTTTTGACAGATTTAGCTGACAAACAGCGTAAACTGCTAATGCTAAACTGCCATTTTCGGCCACTTTGAGTGTGCATGTCTTCTTATTTTTTCTTCTTTCTCGATTCATTGGTACAATTTTCTGCCAAGATTTGCCGAGCCTCGCCAGTGTGAGTTCCAGCGCTTTATGGGCTCTTCGAGCTGCGTGTTGTCCCATAGAGTGACGACTGCAATGCTGGGAGAAACTCCAGATAAGGGGGCAGTCGTGGGCTGGAGGTTAGGGATCTGGCCCTGTGACCAGAAGGTTGCCAGTTCGATCCCCAGGGCCGACAGTTCATGACTGAGGTGTCCTTGAGCAAGACACCTAACCCCCAACTGCTCCCTGGGTGCCGTGGATAGGGCTGCCCACTGCTCCAGGCAAGTGTGCTCACTGCCCCCTAGTGTGTATGTTCACTAGAGTGTATGTGGTGTTTCACTTCATGGATGGATGGAATGTTATGTTATGTAATGGAATCTTATAACTGCACAGCCTGTAGCACTTTCAAAACACTCTTGGTTATCGTAGTACGTTAGGAAATATCCAACTGGTTTCGTCTCAGTCAATATTGATATTATTTTTGTGATTTAATTTACATTTTTTTAGACTCTAAAGAGTCCTGTGCCACTGTCACATGCCGTTTGCAAAAAGAATTCTGCAAGGCACGAAAAATCACCAACAAAAATCACCACGACAAAATAAAAGGCTAGTGAACTGGCTGATGAAAAACAGACTTCTCAAAAGGACAAGAAAGTGCCACCTTTACAAGAACAAAATGGTTTTAAAGCCAATATACGAAGGAATTGAAGGAGTCCAATGGTAAACCATACAACTGCGTTTCTCAGTATGGTGAAGTGTTAGCTAGTAGCTAGATACAATCTTCAGTATTCATTTATTCATGCAGGAAAGGACTGAGTAGAACTGCTTGTAGGTTTAGCAAATTTTTTTTATTATTTTGCACATGCATCTGTCACATATAGTGTATCATTATACCAAACTGCAAGTATTACAGACGTCAGGACAGACCAGGAGTTGTTGCTGTGATTTTCCGGATTGTTTTCTTGGGATAACAAGTTAATTATCTTGTGATCTCAAGATAATTTTCTGGACTTTTATAACTCCCCCGTGGCCTCTCCAGATTTTCATAATTAAATGTATGTTGTTCAAAAATGCATGTTGTTAAATTTTCACCAAACTTAATGGTTCAGAAACGAAGGTCACATACACTTTAGTCATTTAGGGGCCATGTAATGTAAAAAGTTTTATTTCCTCTGGATTTATCAACAAGAAGGAAAAACATCAAATTTTTTGTACTAAAGAGAGTACCTTCTTTTATTACAAATCCCATTTTCATAAAAGCTCCATTGCTGCATTTTAAGTGATACTTTAAAGCTAAAGCTATCCTGTCTGTTAATATTGAATGATTTGTATTATTTTCCACTGCACTCCACCACGATATGTTGTCACAAGTCCCACCGGCAAAGAACTGTAAAGAAGTCTGTCCGTTTAGGATCACTGTTTGAAAGGAGCCGATTAAGCCTCAGCAGTTGGCTGATATACATTTACAGGTGCATAAAATCTGATTCTCTACAACTGATTTTTACATCCAGTAGCATTGCTTGAGTTGTAAGATTTGGAGTTAAGTTGACTGCATTGGCTATAATTTATTGATGCTCTACTTTTCCCAGGTTTTCACAGGGGTTGAGGTTACGCCAAATTGATATGGTGCAGGATGGTTTAGCTGGCAGTACACGCACATTAACCAAGATGAACAGAAACCTGCGGATGTTCTGCCTTAAAGCTATGAAGAGGCTACGTGGACAAAAGAGGCAGCAGCTTGGTGGACATCATGAATTTGTGATGGTTGATGAAAGCAACTTCTGCCATAAACGCAAGGTAGGTTGTTATGCTATGACATGGGTGTCAAACTTTCAATCAAGCCACAGCTGCCATTTAAAATTTTGCTTCATTTTAAACATTTTGAACATGATTCAACATAATCTTTGGCCTACCACAGCTGATTGTACATCCTTAAGATAGGACATACTCAGACCAGTGATTATTTGATTTAGCACTTAGGTTAGACTTATGTCTTGTTTCACAATTTTAATATAGGTTAAGATCACCAGTTGAACAGTTAAATAGCGGAAAACATTCTTTCTGCAAGTGACCATTAACCTTAGACTTTTTATTATGATTCATAGATTACATTTATGTTGTTTACTCAATGCAATATTAATATATGGTGTTCTCCTGATAATTGACTAGCATGTTTGAAATCAAGTGTCTCTGCACAATTGAGCACTAACAAGTATGTGAGTTATAAATCTTTTTTCTTTTATAATTCTTGCTGTTCTACCTCATAATATGTATTATAGAAAAGAACAAATGGTGTATTCTACCATGGAAGCTACATTGCTTAACAGGTATCTAGCATGTAGTAGAGGCTAGCCTGTTATATAAGTTTAACTCATAACAACATTGAGTACTAAATTTTATCATAGTTCAATAATTATCTAGGATAATAATGTGGCAAGTACAAAATAAATTAAATGTAATTCTTGTAATAAATGTTTCAGGAGGAAAGTAAATTGTGAAAACTCAAATAGTGGGTAGTTATTTGAGGTAAATATAAATAAAGCTACTATTTCATAACCCCATTTCCAAAAAAGTTGGGACGTGTATAAATAAAAATAGAATGCATCCATCAATTTTCTAAGCCGCTTCTCCCTCAGGGTCACGGGGTGGGGGGTGGGGGGGTAGAATGCAATGATGTGCAAATCACTGAAACCCTATATTTAATTGAAAACACTACAAAGACAATATATCAAATGTTGAAACTGAGAAATTTTATTTTTATAATGTTTTTGAAAAATATATGCACAATTTGAATTTGATGCCAACAACACATTCCTGTTTACTATTGTGTTTCATCACGTCTTCTTTTAACAACACTCTCTAAGCGTTTGGGAACTGAGGAGACACTGCTGTTGTTTTGAAAGAGAAATGCAGCTGCTCATCAGTTCAGGGTCTCCTTTGTTGTATTTTTAATTGGTTAACGTGCCAAATGTTGCCAGTGGTGACCAGTCTGGACTGCAGGCAGGTCAGTTTAGCTCTTGTAAAATGGCACAATGCTGTTGTAATATGTGAATGTGGTTTGACATTGTCTTGCTGAAATAATGAAAAGACGTCGTCTGGACATCTGCATATGTTGCCAAAACATTTATATGTCATTCAGCATTAATAGTGCCTTCACAGATGAGCATATCACCCATGTCATGTTCATTAATGCACCCCTAAACCATCATGAATACTGGCTTTTGAACAGTGCACTGATAACAACTTGAGGGGTCTTTAACCCGGGGAACACAGTGTCTATAACTTCCAAAAAGAATTTCAAATTTTGATTTGTCAGACCACAGGACACATTTCCACTTCCTCTCAGTCCATTTTAAATGAGCTTGGGCATTTCTTGATCCTGTTTATATATGGTTTCTTCTTTGCATTGTAGTTTTAAGTTGCATTTGTGGATGCAGTGATTAACTGTTTTCGTTTTCAGAAGTGTTCCTCAGCCCATGTCTGTTTTATTGCAGTGCTGCCTGAGGGCCCAAAGATCACAGCCAGCCAATATTAGTTTTCAGCCTTGTCTTTTGTATACAGATATTTCTCAAGATTCTCTGAATCTTTCAATGTTAATACAAATGGTACACGATGAAAAGCAAAAGTTCTTTGCTATTTTAGGTTGCATTGTTGCACTATTTGCTCGCGCAGTCTTTCACAGAGTGGTGAACCCCTCCTCATCTTTACTTCTGAAAGACTGGTTACATTTTACTGACCTGTTGTCAATCAACCACCAGGTGTTTGTTTAGCATTACACAACTTTACCAGCCTTTTCTTGCCCCCATCCCAACCTTTTTGGAACATGGTGTTGGCGTTAATTTCAAAATGGCCACATCATTTTCAAACAACAATAAACTTTCTCAGTTTTAACATTTGATTGGCTGTCTTTGAATTATTTTCAGTGAAATATAGGGTTTAAATTATTTACACAGCATTGCATTGTTTTTGTTTACATTTTACACAGCGTTCCAACTTTTTTGTATAAGCAACAACAGAAGAACCCTTTTTGGTGCTATATAGAAAAAAATGGCCTATATGGTAACATGCCCTGCGATGGACTGGCAACCTGTACAGGGTGTATCCTGCCTTCTGCCCGATGACTGCTGGGATAGGCTCCAGCACCCCCCGCGACCCTGACGGAGAAGCGGCTTAGAAAATGGATGGATGGATGGATGGATGGATGGATATATGGTAACAGGCTAAGGTTATTGTAAACACCAGCTAAGGTCACACTTTGTAATTGATTGTAATTGAACAACTTAAATGATAATCTCACAATCATGCTATGAGGTCAGTGGTCAGATACAAAAATCACATACAAAAATTCAGCTAATGTAGTTATAAATGGTATGTGTATATATGTAATAGTTGATGCAGTTGTTTATCCTACTGAGAACTGTATGATCAAAATCATGATCAAAATCATGAATATAATACTTTAATATGCAGATTGTACATAGTAAGTAATGTTTATGTAAACATACTAAATGGCTGTGAGAGGAAGCAGAAGTGTTGCACTGTTGAAAGAGCATCTCATCTTCATTGAGTGGACATACTGGTTAGGCCTCAAACACAGAGACGGTCCTCTAGGTCACTTATTCAAAGACATATGTAGAGAGTTTCCACTATAAGCCACAGAAAATTGACCAGTATCTGTAATTTATTATTACCAGTGTGTGAAATACTGCTGGTATTGGCAAAATGTTTAGTTTAACACTTCTGTAAATGCTTTTTTTTTTGGTTTGGTAATGCGCTCTTCCTCACATTAACTGAGATTTTACACATCTCAGCTGTCTTGAGTCAAACAATGGGCATTTAGTTACATTAACAAATATTCTACGATGTAAAGTTTTTCAGAAGAATCCTGAGCATAATTATAGTAGCTAAGTTATCACTTGGATGAACCAGTTTGCTACAGGGCTACCCTGAGGCAGAGCAGTACTGCAGTTCTAGGTTGTTAAGAATATTAAAGAGAAGCTGATTGTGGGTGATGCAGAGAAACAGTGAGCTTTACTGAGTTTGTACCTGGGCATATGTTTTTCCCTATGGACAGCACAATGACATGATATGTTTATTTTCAGGGCACCCTACCACCCCCCAGAAATTTCCAATAAAATCCACATATAAAGGTTATATATAACATTTTCCCCTCTCTGTTTATTTTAGAACTAAACAAGCTATTTTTGTTACCAAACGATTTTGTTGGTTTTTGTAACATCATAAAAACAGTGTAATTAAGAAAAGTGTTTGTTCTTTAAAACTATTCTATTAGAATCCATATTCTACTGTTCTGTTTCTGAGAAAATACCAAACAAATCCTAAACACCAAACAGGTCAAACAACAAACAGTACAAAGACCAACAAAACAAAGGGCAAAGCACAGGGCTTAAATAACACAGGGTAAGAGGAACAGGTGGGGGAAACAGGTGGAGCCAATCAGGGGTGGAGTCATGAAAGGGCTGGACTAGGAAACCAAAACAAATGCACATGGGCTAAACCAAAACAACAGAACACATGGACAGGACTGGGAGGGGCCAATTGTGACAGAATTGAAGAAACAGAAACATTCCCCTCTTATGTTTTTAATAAAGAAACTGAATGCTTCCTGATTTCTGTTTGATTTATTGAGAAAAAACATGTCAACTGAGAAAGAATGTGTGTTTTCCACTTTACTTGAGGGGACACAAAAACAAGTAAAGAGCAAGTAAGGTATCAGTAAGTAGTCATGTCTTAAACATTAGTTCATAGTATAAATAATGGAAAAGGTTGCCACTTTACTTGGAGGGACACAGAAGAAGTAATTAATGGTTCACTAAGAGGAATTTAAGAAGTAATTAATGGTTTAACTAAGAGGAATTTCAGAAGTAAAAATTTAACTAAGAGGAATTTAAGAAGTAATTAATGATTTAACTAAGAGGAATTTAAGAAGTAATTAATGATTTAACTAAGAGGAATTTCAGAAGTAATTAATGATTTAACTAAGAGGAATTTCAGAAGTAATTAATGATTTAACTAAGAGGAATTTAAGAAGTAATTAATGGTTTAACTAAGAGGAATTTTAGTAGTAATTAAGGGTTCACTAAGAGGAATTTAAGAAGTAATTAATGGTTTAACTAAGAGGAATTTAAGAAGTAATTAATGGTTCGCTAAGAGGAATTTAAGAAGTAATTAATGGTTCACTAAGAGGAATTTAAGAAGTAATTAATGGTTTAACTAAGAGGAATTTAAGAAGTAATTAATGGTTCGCTAAGAGGAATTTAATAAGTAAGTAATGGTTTAACTAAGAGGAATTTTAGAAGTAATTAATGGTTCGCTAAGAGGAATTTAAGAAGTAATTAATGGTTTAACTAAGAGGAATTTCAGAAGTAATTAATGGTTTAACTAAGGAATTTCAGAAGTAATTAATGGTTCACTAAGAGGAATTTAAGAAGTAATTAATGGTTCGCTAAGAGGAATTTAAGAAGTAATTAATGGTTCGCTAAGAGGAATTTCAGAAGTAATTAATGATTTAACTAAGAGGAATTTCAGAAGTAATTAATGATTTAACTAAGAGGAATTTGAGAAGTAATTAATGATTTAACTAAGAGGAATTTAAGAAGTAATTAATGGTTTAACTAAGAGGAATTTCAGAAGTAAAAATTTAACTAAGAGGAATTTAAGAAGTAATTAATGGTTTAACTAAGAGGAATTTCAGAAGTAATTAATGATTTAACTAAGAGGAATTTAAGAAGGAATTAATGATTTAACTAAGAGGAATTTAAGAAGTAATTAATGGTTTAACTAAGAGGAATTTAAGAAGGAATTAATGATTTAACTAAGAGGAATTTAAGAAGGAATTAATGATTTAACTAAGAGGAATTTCAGAAGTAATTAATGGTTCACTAAGAGGAATTTAATAAGTAATTAATGATTTAACTAAGAGGAATTTCAGAAGTAATTAATGGTTCACTAAGAGGAATTTAATAAGTAATTAATGGTTTAACTAAGAGGAATTTTAGTAGTAATTAATGGTTCACTAAGAGGAATTTAAGAAGTAATTAATGGTTTAACTAAGAGGAATTTAAGAAGTAATTAATGGTTTAACTAAGAGGAATTTAAGAAGTAATTAATGGTTCGCTAAGAGGAATTTAATAAGTAATTAATGGTTTAACTAAGAGGAATTTTAGAAGTAATTAATGGTTCGCTAAGAGGAATTTAAGAAGTAATTAATGGTTCGCTAAGAGGAATTTCAGAAGTAATTAATGATTTAACTAAGAGGAATTTCAGAAGTAATTAATGATTTAACTAAGAGGAATTTGAGAAGTAATTAATGATTTAACTAAGAGGAATTTAAGAAGGAATTAATGGTTTAACTAAGAGGAATTTCAGAAGTAAAAATTTAACTAAGAGGAATTTAAGAAGTAATTAATGGTTTAACTAAGAGGAATTTCAGAAGTAATTAATGATTTAACTAAGAGGAATTTGAGAAGTAATTAATGATTTAACTAAGAGGAATTTGAGAAGTAATTAATGATTTAACTAAGAGGAATTTAAGAAGGAATTAATGATTTAACTAAGAGGAATTTCAGAAGTAATTAATGATTTAACTAAGAGGAATTTGAGAAGTAATTAATGATTTAACTAAGAGGAATTTCAGAAGTAATTAATGATTTAACTAAGAGGAATTTGAGAAGTAATTAATGATTTAACTAAGAGGAATTTAAGAAGTAATTAATGGTTTAACTAAGAGGAATTTCAGAAGTAAAAATTTAACTAAGAGGAATTTAAGAAGTAATTAATGGTTTAACTAAGAGGAATTTCAGAAGTAATTAATGATTTAACTAAGAGGAATTTGAGAAGTAATTAATGATTTAACTAAGAGGAATTTGAGAAGTAATTAATGGTTTAACTAAGAGGAATTTCAGAAGTAATTAATGATTTAAATAAGAGGAATTTCAGAAGCAATGAATGGTTGAGTAAAACGAACTTCATGTAGTAGTTAGTGGTCAAAATGTAAAGATCTAATGACCATTAATCATCAAGGTTGTATAAAAAAAAGAATGTGTTTTTGCCTTTAATAATGTATGAATTGTTCTGTGTCTGATTCATAATAATTTTGTACGATGTGGAAACAAGTGGAGATTTGAGCATAAATGATAAATCAGCTTCAGTGCATGAAACCAGCCTACCAGCACCTCATTTACATATCATTTACATGAAGCACACACTAATTAATGCAGATGTTTCAGTAGCCAGCCAATAAAACGGCAGTGTTTGGCGTGAAAGCTAATGGCCATGCTCATGTGCGGAGTTTGATGTCCAGCAGTGAGCGCACTCCTCCCCTGCTGACCAAACTTGCTAGTATTAGAATGACAACAACTGGGAAAAAATAAAATGTGAAATGAATAAAATACTCTGTGTTGCTAACATTAACAGTGGAGGGATTGTTTAGTGTAATTAATTCCCTAGAATAAATGCTGTATTGTTGCAGTGTATGACAACAAAAGCACAATGTAAGGTGTCTTTAAATGTAACATGAAATAGTTGCAGCATGTGTTTATATCAGTGCACATGTAAAGTAAGTACATCCCCGTTTTGTACTGGACTGTCATGCACACAAATTAGTATTACTGATATCTTCTATTGTTCTTATTTTTGCAATTACAAACTGTGTTGATAATAGTTTTGGTTTTAGCCACATCCAGCATTTATGCCCAAATTTACATGCACTATTAGCAGATATGAGTTAGTTTGAACAGAAATGCCGAAGATGAAAGTGATGAATAACAAATCCGTCAGTGAATTTGTGTGAACTCGTCTTACGGTCAGATGTGACCATAAGCATCTTTCTTCTTCTTCTTTTGGCTGCTCCCTTTAGGGGTCGCCGCAGCGGATCATCTGCCTCCATCTTGCCCTATCCATTGCCTCCTCTACTTTCACACCAACCATCTCCATGTCCACCTTCACTACATCCATAAACCTTCTCTGAGGTCTACCTCTTCTCCTTCTACCCGGCAGCTCCATCTCCAACATTCTTTGTCCAATATATCCACTATTCCTCCTCAACACATGTCCAAACCATCTCAGCCTGGCCTCTCTGGCTTTATCTCCAAACTGCTCCACCTTCACTGTCCCTCTGATCTGTTCATTTCTAATCTTGTCCATCCTCGTCACTCCCAACGAAAATCTCAGCATCTTCATCTCCGCCACCTCCAGCTCAGCCTCCTGTCTTTTAGACAGAGCCACAGTCTCCAAACCATACATCATAGCAGGACGCACTACTGTCTTGTAAAACCTTCCCTTTCACTCTTGCTGCTATCCTTCTGTCACACATCAGCTCTGACACCCGTCTCCACCCACTCCATCCTGCCTGCACCCTCTTCTTCACCTCTTTTCTACACTGTCCATTGCTCTGGATGGTTGACCCAAGATATTTGAAGTCATCCACCTTTACGACCTCTACTCCTTGCATCTTCACCTTTCCACCTGCCTCCCTCTCATTCACACACATGTATTCCGTTGACCATAAGCGTCTTTAATGAATAAAAACCAATGTGAGAAAAGTGAAGCAACTGTATATACGGAGGTGATGGAAATTAATTAACAGCTAATTAACAGGATTAACGCATAAGTGCTAGTGATGTCACTTCTTCATATGAATAAAAATACTAGTTCATTAACAATGTAATAAGCAGTAGTTAGTACACAGATGAGTAAGTAAGCTATAAACTTACGAAAAACTAACTTATCAATTAACAGTGTACTCTGTTAATTGTAACAGTGTAACTGTTAATTGATATAAGTGCTTAATCAGTTACTAAGTAACAGGAAATGCTTAATGAAGAGTTAACTAATGACTAAACAATAGGAAACTAATAGTTCATTAATATTTAATTATTAAATATTGTTACCACTTGATTTTAATACTGAGACGCTGAGAGCTCTCATTACTTTCATTCATTGTTTTTTTTATTTTGCCCAACTAAAGAGAAGGATTTAAGTAGGTATTGTTGTGATGTACAATAAATGTCACTGTTTATTTTTCTTTGTCATTTGTTATGTGACTCAAACCTCTCCTGCCTAAGTCAAGCAATGTCATTGATTACCAAGCCCAAACATGAGGTCTCATTGGACTCCATCATTATATCTCTGCTTTTAGCCTTTATATTATAACAAACCACCTCTAACCAAACACCAGTCAGAAATCCTGCACCAAACAAATCCAAATTCACTGTAAAGCCTGCTATCAGCTGCCTACTTTAACCTTCACATGGATAAACATTTAAAACAGCAACACGATTCACCCATCATAGTTACAGCAGGACTCACATTGTGTCCAGAGTGATTTTATCGAGGTTCAACAAAGATTGAGATCCAGATCAGAAGACCACCATTCATATCCTACATTTATGTCCATTTAAATGCCCAGTATAAATCTCCACATGAGAAGGGGGCATGGCTGAGTGTCACATGCAGGATGGAGACTTGGCTGGGCTCAACCAGTGGGCTAAGTAGCTGATGATAGTCACCTGTGCCTTGTTTCTGCCACCCCACTTATAGCCATCTCTTTCCTTAGTAGGTGGCAGATCCCAGAAAGAAGGAGACCAGTGAAGGTGTGAGAGGATAGCCAAGCTGAGCTAAAGAAAGCAAATGAAAGGAAAGGACTGAGAAGTCCTAGCGAGGATGTTTTCTTACTTTGGCTGAAAAGCCAAATGGCTTTTGTGTTGTGTATAAATAAACAGCTCTCTGTCTCCACACCTGCTTATAAAATAACAATATTTGGCCATTTCAAATTACATTAATTTTTCAGTATTAAAACCAAATAATGGCATATCTGAGGAGCCCAGACTTTCCTGAAAATAACAACAATGGCATATGTGACAGTGTCATGTATATACTTGAGAACTGAAATTGTAATTGACCAAAACACCAAAATTCAAGCACAATTTTCAGAGGTTCTAAGAATAAATTAATAGGTAATGAGCAATAATGAGCAGTTAATTGATTGTTTTTGAAATGTTTCTTTTTTTTTGTTTAGTAGACATATAAACGATCCCAACAATATACACTTATTTCACATGTACAACGATCCTTTCAAAATAAAAACAAGAAAGTGAAAATGAAAGAAACTTCCAAGTCAAAATTGGTCAAACTGGTGAAGGGCCCCTCAACTTACTATCCTTTTGTCATAACTTACGATCTACAAGTCAAGATAAGATTTTTCACAAATCCATATTACAGAAGCAAATCTAATCTTGATTTAGGGGTCTTATCTTACAGCATCTTATCTCCACTTAAGAAATCTTAATTTACTTGATTAAAGTCGACAATCAACTGTCATGTCTGTTACATAGCAACTGATCACACATGCACAGCTGAAACAAACACGTAATCAAAGTAACCAAGCAAGTTAACTGGACAGCTACCTAATTATGTGCGTGTGTGTGTGTGTGTGTGTGTGTGTGTGTGTGTGTGTGTGTGTGTGTGTGTGTGTTTGTCTGTGTGTGTGTCTGTGTGTGTATTTTATGAATCATATCTTTATTTATTTATTTAGCATCTTTCCTACAAGCAGTTGCAATTCAAAGTGCTTCACAGACTGACATACAGACAAAGGCCCAGAAAATGAAATGAAAGTAACAAGAACATAAAACAAATGTTGAACCAGGTAATGGTTAAAAAGAAAACACAAATGTTGAAAACAAATAATCAAAACAATACTATAAAATAAGTTGAAAGAATTAGAACAATATGTTATTAGAGTAATTAATAAGCATCTAATAGAAATAAATTAATTAAAATTAAGAATAAAATTAAAATATCACTGAAATAAGATAAAAGGATTATGAAGTACAAGCATTGTTAAAAGAGTAAATCTTTAATGCGCTCATTCCTCTGATTCTCTGGATGGCTGTTCCAAAGGTGAGGATCATATGCTAAAAGCTGCCTCTCTGTATATCTTTGTCCGTTCCCTGGGAAAGGCAAGTAGGTTAGTACCAGAGGAGGGGAGGGATCTGTTTCCTTCATGAAATTGAATAACCTCCAATGTATATTTGGGGGCTAGTGTGGGAATAGTTATCAAAACTAATAAAATTATATTAAAATCAATTCTGAACTTTATGGGTTATCAGTGGAGGGACTTCAGAACAGAAGTAGTATGGGCCCTTTTTTGGGAACATGTGCAGCAGCTTTCTGAATCAATTGTAACTTATTAATGGATCTCTTAGAATGACAGTGAAAGATTAATATTATAGTAGTTGATCCTAATAATTATAAAAGCATGAATAAGCTTCTCTGCATCTACATGGGAGAAAAATGTAACCCTTATTAAAAAACCATTAATATGGACTTTATTTTATTATTAATATGGACTGAAATTTATGTCTTGGTGTAAAAAAATTCCACAAAAGTTTTAACAGAAGGCTTAGAAGACAATTCTAAATGATTTTAATTTGTTTAATTAATCTGTCAAAGGAGCCTGTGTAATCAGGTGAAAATGTTAACATGGTTATAAAAATATATAACTCTGTGCCATCTCCATAGCAATGACTTTAGTATAGAATATCTTCGTGTTAGACAAAAAGTTGCAATGTCAAACAGTTTGTATTTTATTTTCTAAAGTGAATGAATTCAGTTAAATGTGAAGTTAAATATGTGTATTTAAATGTCAAATGACAATCAATTAATGTGTAAGGAACAAAAATATTATGAAACTATCATTATGTAGTCCAAATTGCATTTAAACTCAAGTCTTCATTCCATTTCTGAACTATTTAATTTTATTTATTTAATCCTCTTTGAACAAATTTTATAAATGCATCTACAGTTCTGCCTGGTACTGTTCTTTCTGCCTCTACTTTTTCACAGCCTTCTTCAAATCCTTCTTTTCTAGCCTTTTTAATGTTTTCATTAAGTTTGGCACACAATTCCTTCTCTGCCTCTAATCTTGCTGTTAGTTTCATTTGCCTCTTAAAATCCTCAATCTGTTTTCCATGAGTGTCTTTGATGAAGGCAAGTTTTCTCTGCTCCTCCTCTTTTTGTTTTTTTTCTGCTTCTTCTCTCTCTTTTCTAAAATATTCCTCCTGTTTCTTCAGTTCTTTTCTGTGTTGTTCATCTTTTTCTTGTCTTCTTTTTTCTTCTTTCTCTCTTTGTGCCTCTAGTTGTTCTGTCAACCGTTTTATCTTTTCATGAGCATCATTCTCTATTCTTTTCTTTTCTTCCTCCTCTTTCTGTTTCCTCCTTTCTTCTTCCAGGACTCTTCTTTCCATCTCCATTTTTCTCTCATGTTCATGCTGCATTTGCTTCTTATTTTGCTGAAATTGCCAGTCTTTTTCCTTAGACTCCATTTTTTCTCTCCATTTCTTCTCCTTTTCTTCTCTCCTCTTTTCCTCCTCCTGCTTCCTCCTCTCCCACTCTCTCTGCTGAGTTATCTGCAGCTTGAGTAGCTCCTTCTTTTTACTTTCCTCTGCATGTTTGATTTTCTCCTCTAACTCTCTTAGTCTCTTCTCCTCCTCTTGTGCTTTCTGTTCATACTCCTGCTGTAATTTCTGTTGATGATCTCTTTCTTTCTGTATCATTTCCTTCTTGTCTTTCTCAAACTTCTCTTTTTCCTCTTTCTGTTTCTTCTTCCATTCTTCTTCTTTCTTTCTTCTTTCCTCCTCCTCTCGATTTCTCTGTCTCTGATCTTCCTCTCTTTGTTTCTCCCACTTCTTTCTATTCTCCTCTCTTTCTTTGTTAATCTCTGCCATCCACTCTTTCATTTTTTTTTCATCTTCTTCTCTTCTTTTGTTGTATTGCTCTCTTTCTAATTTCTCTCTCTCTACAAACTCTTTCTTGATCTGCTCTTCTCTTTCTTTAAGTTCATTCTCTCTTGTTTTTCTTTTTCTCTCTTGTTCACGTCGTTCCTCTTGCATGCTCCTCTTCATTTTCTCAATTTCAGCTTCATGTTTAGCTTTCAGTTCTTCTTTCTCTCTCTCTATCTCCTCCTTTCTCTCCATCAGTATCCTCTCCTGTTCTTCTTGTAGAGCTTTCTCTGCTCGTTGGAACATCTCATTAGTGTAAAAGCTCCCTCCATTCACTGCCACCATGGAGTCGATTTTCTCCAGTAGAGCAGTGACCTGACTGCGATCTTCCATATGTCTGTTATTTAACACATGGTATCTGTTACCACACTGATAAATGATGTTTTGTAAGCTACGCTCAGAATTTTCAATGAATTTTTCAATGCTCATTTTCTGTAGATCATCTCCTCTGGTGAACAGCACCATGGTGTATTTTCTAGATTCATCACCAAACAATTCTTGGATCATCTTCACTGCTTCTTTCTCCTCTTGTGTGAAGCGTCCCAGTGCAAGAACCAACAGAAAGGCATGTGGACCTGGAGCTGCCATAGTGATGCACTTAACAATTTCCTTCCTGATCTCTTCATTAGAAATATTTATGTCAAACAGTCCTGGAGTGTCGATTACAGAGATCTTTTTCTGTCCAACTTCAGCTGATTCTTTTTGACACACACTGGTAATTGACTGAGAGGAAAGTAAGTGTTTGAAAACATTTTTCCCTAGAATAGTGTTTCCTGTAGCACTCTTCCCTGCTCCAGTTTTTCCCAGGAGTACAATCTTTAGAGCTCCTATGTCTGGAGAAACCTCTAAAGAAAAAAAAAATAGAATAACATATACAGCTCAGTTCAATTGTTCAGTTACACCTAGGCAAAACACCTTCAAAATAAAAGAAAAACATTTTTTTCAGGCTTCAATCACTATTTCAGATTTCTAATTGATGTAAAGTCACCTTAAACAAACCAGAAGATTGCAGAAATTGATGTAATGTCTTTTTTAGATGCATCTAATTGACCAACTGTCACAATTAGAAATTTTTCGGGAGTGCATCTGTGGCTAAAAGGGTCTATCTTTACAGTCATTGTGTTTTTGTCTTTGATGGGAAACATGGGAAAATCCAAATAAGTCGGCCAAGACTTGTGGACCTTCATTATTGACCTCCATTGTGGATTGCGACAAGTCTGGTTCCTCTTTAGGAGATCTGTACAAACAATTGTATTCAAAGACCCTTGTGGCGGCATCTAGCTCTTGGTACATGGAATGTAACCACACTGGGGGGAGCAGCCAGAGCTTGTGTGGGAGGTTGAGAAGTACCAACTAGATATATTTGGGCTCACCTCCACCAACAGTGTTGGCTATAGAACCAAACTGCTTGGTAGGTGTTGGTCCTTCTCCTACTCAGGAGTTGCACAGGGTGAGAGGCGCTGCACGGGTGTACAGATACTCATAAGTCCCTGGTTGGCTGCTGTGCAGTTTGAGTTACTCTGAGTCAATGCAAATTAAAATCTCAGGGAGGAGAACTAAATGTTGTGTGTGCTTATGCACCAAACAACAGTTCAGAGTATTCTGCCTTCTTGGAGTGAGTGGGTGGGGTTCTGGAAAGCCTACAGTAGTCTTACATAGTCTTGCTGGGAGACTTCAGTGCTCATGTTGGCAATGACTGGGAAACCTGGAGGGGAGTGATTGGAAAGAACAGACTGCTCAATCTAAACTCAAATGGTGAATTATTATTGGACTTCTGCGCAAGGCATAGATTGTCCATTATGAACACTAAGTTCAAACACAAGGCATAAGTGTGTGTGGTACCAGTACTCCTTGGGTCAAAGGTCAATTATCAACTTTGTTGTTCTTTCATCTGACTTGGGACCATATGTTTTGGACACTTGGACGAGGAGAGGTGCCCCCCCCCTCCAAAAAAAGCCATTATTTGGGTTTATAGTAGTGTGAGGTAAAATGAAATTGTGAGCAAAACAATAGTGAGAAACCTTTGTGTTCGAATGTCCATAGCCTTGGTGCATATAAACTTTGGCCTCAACTATATGACAAAGTTCAAAAGTACATACAAAGGGGAATAATTTGTTGCATAATTGTGAAATTACACTTGTTTTGCCATTTTTGCCATGGACGTTTGTCTGTCCCTCCCAGAAAACTACCAGTTAACTCAATCATTCCTGTTTGCATAGTTTTGACCGCAACAGCCTGATTTGTGAGCTCCTGCGACCATACGTGCACTCTACACTTTTATTTTTGGTTAATTTAAATCAGTAAAACCAACCCTTTATTCCATTACTGTTTGCTTGTTATTTGATTTTTTTGTTAGTTTGTGAAATTCTAAAATGAAGCTATTTCTTGTTTTTTGACTGACAATAACAGAAACAAAAATGAAAATTGACCAATTTGCCATTTTTCAAAACTTTTTAAAATGAATTTTAAATTTTAAAATGAAAATCTGATTACCAGAAGGTATATAGACCTTTGCGGCATACTGCCCATTTTCCAATCAGAATTTTCAAATCAGATAAGGAACTATCTCCCATTCTCCTGCTTGGAAAAAAATGGATAACGTCATTTACCATTTCACATCAAATAAAAGAAGCTCTCTCTGTTTGACTGAATTTAACAGTTACTGCAGGTAAAACTAGCACAATATTTACGACAAGACTAAAGTTGACGTGATTCTTCAGCTTCAAATTGAAATTCGCCATTCCGCCTTAAATGGTGTAGCAGGAATCTGACTGTGGCACTATTTAAGATGGTTTCTGTTGTCATCTAAATTTAGTTTAATTTAATCTAAAATTAGTTAAAACTAGCAGCTGTTTTTAGATCGCTGAGCTAGTTTTTGTGCTAGGACAGTTTTATTTAAATTCTTCCTGCTGGAAAAAATAATTTAAAAAATTCTGTTGGCTCCTGGTGGTGTCCAATAGTCTCTGGTATTCTGTGTTTCCTAATGTGTTATTATCACTGAATAAATTATTCTAATGGTTTAAAATATGTAATGAGATCTAAAGGTTTCCTACAGGAAACTAGTGGTATCTAACGGCAACCATTAAGTAAAATCAAGTTATATTCCATATGGTTCTAATGGTCTGTTTTCAGCAGGGCTATGTTCCCAGTGCTCCCAAAAATCATTTTCCTTGTAGTCACAGTGTATACAATTATGTCCATCATGGTTCTCTGTGTACGATGGGTTTTGCATTTTAGCAGGAGGTGTAAAAAATCCAAAACCCTAATAAACAGCCACTAACATTTTGTCATTAAAAGGCTAAGTTTATTCTGACTTATGTTCCTGTGTATGATCGTTGCCTTTGTTTTTGACTTTGCCCTTTTTGCCCTGCCTTCTGGATTGTTTGTCTGGTTACTGTTTTTGGATTTTAGACTCTTGCTTGTGTTTTGACCACATTTTTGCCTTTTCCCTTTTGGAATGGTCGACTGGTGATTTGAGTGTGAATTTGTTTGTCTTCTGCCTTATTGGTTTGACCCATGCCTGTTTTGTGACATCGAGATTGGATTGTGTTTCTATCAGTAAAGCCTCCTTTGTCTTTTACATCTGTAAGCATCTGATTCTGTTAGACATGTTACAGCTATATTTCAGTTGCCACCATGTTTTGCACCTGAGACTTGCCTCTACTGACTCGGGACTCGAATCAAGAATTGACTGTCTTGACATAGGACTTGACTTGGGAATCAAGACTTACTTGTTACTTGTAACTACAAGTAACAAGTACAACAACACACTACAAAGTCATATTCCATATGTTTCCTTATTAATATTAAAACAGTTACTTACCTTGTGTCTGATTGTCCATTTTTTTCCTTAGATTTTTAATTGTTTTCTGTAGTTCTTCATTCTTATATTTATATTTCAGTTGTGTTTCCACCTGTGCCTCTGAATACATAATTGTTGTGTAACAGCTTTCATTGTTTTCTGCCACCTTTTGTTCAACTTTTTGTAAAAGCACTGAAATTTCACTCATATCCAAAACATACACTTGTCCTTTGTATAATTCAGTAATATATTTAGTGGCTTCATCTAACTTCATTGTCTTCTTCTGACTCTTTGGTTTGAGGAAAATGGTGTGATTGTTGAATCTGGATCCAAAGATTCTCTGGATCGTCTCCATTTCTCCTTTGTCTTCATCAGTGAGGCGTCCTTCAGGAATAATAAGGAGAAAAGCATGAACTCCAGGATGACAGAGAGAGACACAGCGGAGAGTCTCCTGCATCACTTCCTTCTCTGAGAGCTGAGTGTTGTAGAGAGCCGGTATCTCCACCAGAGTGACCAGACGTCCACACACTTCTCCCTCCCTCCTCACACACTTGCTGGACTTTGGACTGTGCTGTCTCTGACCCAGTATGAGATCTGATATGGAGGACTTCACTGCTCCATCACTCCCACAAAGAACCAAGTTCAGCCTCTCAGACACTGAAAGAGAAAAAAAGGCATATAGAAAATAAAAGTTTAAGTTTACCTAGTAATCTACAACCCCAATTCCAATGAAGTTGGGACGTTGTGTAAAACATAAATAAAAACAGAATACGATGATTTGCAAATCCTTTTCAACCTATATTCAACTGAATACACTACAAAGACAAGATATTTAATGTTCAAACAGATAAACTTTATTTTTTGTTTTTCTTTGTTTTTTGTTTTTCGCAAATATTCACTCAAGTTGTGTTACGTGTCGGGCCTGGAAAGGGGCGGGGGCTTTTCTGGCTGGTGTTATTTTCTTTCTCTTTTCTATTCTCTCTCCCTTTCGTGCTTGCTCGCTGGTATGTCCCCTCCCTCGTTTGTTCCCTATCTCCATTACAGGTTGGCTGCAGTGTCAGTCATCGTTAGAGGACCCCGTACCCCACTGCGGCCAATCATCATCCAGAGATCAGGCCCTGGAGGAGGGACTTGGATTTTAAAAGAAGACCGGCGAAGCTCGAGGAAGCTGGCGTTACCCCTGGGCTCTAAGCTGGTTCCGTGCTTTCCTTGCTGCTCCGCTGTTTTCACGGGACTGTGTTGTGTTGTGTGTGTGTCGGGTTATTTATGTGGCCCAGTTCAAGTTTAAGTGCCTTGCACTGATAGTCTGCTGGCTTTCCTGCGTTACAACTCTCTCTCTCTCTCACGCTGCTCCTGTGATTTCTTGGGGTTCTGGACAGGGTAGAGGGGCGCGCTCATACATATTACATCACGTAGCGGCCCAATGTATAGGTAAGGGGCGGCGCCGACCCGTGTATTTCGGTTTTGTGTTGGGGAGACTAGTGCAGTCAGTGTTTTGTTTTTCACTAGGTAACTGACGCAACGAACTAGTTTTATTTTTCGTTGGTTTTGATTATTTCTTTCCTTTGGCGCCGTCCGGGTCCAGAAGTCCATTTAGTGTTTATTTTGACAGATGTAAATATTGTAAATAGTGGTGGTTGTTGTTATGAGGAGGGTCTCACTCACTCGTATCCGGTGCAGTGTGAAATAAACAGCACAAAACGCTGAACGTGTTGTGTCTTGTTCCTTCCCGGTTCGTGCTACAAACATCACATCGAAACCATATGTTACTGGCCCCTTTTCCCCTAGGCTTAACTATGGGGTCGTAACGGTTGGGACAGGGGCATGTTTACCACTGTGTTACATCACCTTTCTTTTTAACAACACTCAATAAGCGTTTGGGAACTGAGGACAATAATTGTTGCAGCTTTGTAGGTGGAATTCTTTCCCATTCTTGCTTGATGTACAGCTTCAGTAGCTCGACAGTCCGGGGTCTCCGTTGTTGTATTTTGCAACAAACATTTTCAATGGGAGACAGGTCTGGACTGCAGGCAGGCCAGTCTAGTACCCGCACTCTTTTAATATGAAGCCACGCTGTTGTAACACGTGCAGAATGTGGCTTGACATTTTCTTGCTGATATAAGCAGGACGTCCCTGAAAAAGACGTTGCTTGGATGGCAGCATATGTTGCTCTAAAACCTGTATGTACCTTTCAGCATTAACAATGCCTTCACAGATGTGCAGGTTACCCATGCCATGGGCACTAACACACCCCCAAACCATCAGAGATGCTGGCTTTTGAACTTTGTGCTATTAACAATCCAGACAGTCCTTTTCCTCTTTTGCCTGGAGGACACGACGTCCATGATTTCCAAAACCAATTTGAAATGTGGACTCGTCAGATCACAGGACACTTTTCCACTTTGCGTCAGTCCATCTCAGATGAGCTCGGGCCCAGAGAAGCCGGCGGCGTTTCTGGGTGTTGTTGATATATGGCTTCGATTTGCATGGCAGAGTTTTAACTTGCACTTGTAGATGGAGCGACGAACTGTGTTCACTGACAGTGGTTTTCTGAAGTGTTCCTGAGCCCATGTGATAATATCCATTACAGAATGATGTCATTTTTTAATGCAGTGCTGCCTGAGGGATTGAAGGTCACGGGCATTCAATGTTGGTTTTCTGCCTTGCCGCTTACTTGCAGAGATTTCTCCAGATTCTCTGCATCTTTTGATGATATTATGGACTGTAGATGATGAAATCCCTAAATTCCTTGCAATTGCACGCTGAGAAAAGTTGTTCTTAAACTGTTGGACTATTTGCTCACCCAGTTGTTCACAAAGTGTTGAACCTCACCCCATCCTTGCTTGTGAATGACTGAACCTTTCAGGGAAGCTCCCTTTATACCCAATCATGACACTCACCTGTTTCCAATTAACCTGTTCACCTATGAAATGTTCCAAACAGGTGTTTTTTGAGCATTCCTCAACTTTCCCAGCCTTTTGTTGCCCCTGTCCCAACTTCTTTGGAACATGTTGCAGGCATCAAATTCAAAATGAGTGAATATTTGCAAAAAACAATAACATTTATCCATTTGAACATTAAATATCTTGTCTTTGTAGTGTATTCAACTGAATATAGGTTAAAAAGGATTTGCAAATCATCGTATTCTGTTTTTATTTGTTTTACACAACATCCCAACTTCATTGGAATTGGGGTTGTAGAAGCAGTGACTTTTAAACGTATTAACATATATACACATACATATATATATATATATATATATATATATATATATATATATAAAGACTGAAAACTCTGAATATTTGGAACGAAACTTGAGAATATGGAAGGAAATCTGGGAATATGGAATGAAATTCACTAGCGCCATCTTTTGGATGTGTGAGATTCCGTATGGATGCAGGCAGTGTGTCGCTGTGATTGAGTTAGCATAAAATCTAGTAGCAGTGATCCTGAATAGTGAAGAGATAATTAACACTCTGGCGAATGGATGTACGGCCCAAAATAATATCGGTAACTGTATTTAATATAGTTTTACCAATGAACTTCACTGTTTCACTGTGGAAGAATGCAGTGAACCTCAGAGGCCAGGAGCACCCACAAAAATCCCAACCTACAGTTTTCACCTGTTCACTTGAAAAGCCCAAGGATATCGTGTGGGGTAGGACTAGCTAGCAAATATATTACAAACATGGTTGGATGCTACGTTACGTTCCCCCTGGGATGTGATCGCTTGTAGTGTGGATATCTCTCAACATTCACTTTTGGAATGTGTTTAAAGTGGAACGCCAACACTATACCCAAACCCTACAACCCCTCTTGCAAACCAGGGGGCTGCTTGTCTGCTGCTCCTGTGAGGTGGAAGGCTTGTTTCTTTCTAGTATTATTTTGGCTCGTACATATATGCCAGGGTGTTAATTTCCCCTTACCACTATTCAGGATTACTGCTTCAGATTTCATGCTGACTCAGGATACTATCACACATTGGAAAAACAAAATAGCGCATGTGCCTCGATGACGTTACATTTCATTCCATATCCTTAAGTTTCATTCCAAATTCTCAGATGGAGCCGCCGTGATCTCTCCCCACACAGGTGTGAGCTGCTCTTCTCCTTTGATTTAGCGCAGCTGTGCCTAATGAGGAGAGGAGCAAACACACCTTTAAAATGAGCTCTCGTTGGAGAGTAGCATGGAGCTTTTTGGGCTAGCTGAGTGGTTCTTTACCTCGATCATTGTAATCTCCCCTGCTAGCTGAGGGAACTGTGGAGTTGTGTATGTGTGTGTGTGTGTGTGTGAGAGAGAGAGAGTGTTGTGTTGTTTTATTTATTATTGATTATGTATTTTGTTACTTTCTGATCTCTTTGTAAAGCATCCTTGGGTTTGTAAAAGTTACCTATATAAATTGAATTATTATTATTATTATTATTATTATTATTACGATGTCCGGAAATCCAGATGGCATAATAAATAACTCTGATCTTCTGGAAATCAAGTGCCCTGTGACAAATAAGAATGTCTATTGGCTAGCAAATAATTTCACAAAGAGGAATAGTGATACAAAGAAGAATGGTAAAAGGGGATTTTACAAACGAATGCATCTTGGGATGTTTCGTGCTAAGAATGTCAAAACAGCTCATCTGGATTCCAAATGAGCATCTCCTGACTAATGTTCTGTACAATGTAAGTTACTCATTTCAAGGCTTTCTACTTTTCTACATTGTTTCTAATAAAAGTTAATGGGCTATTACAGGTTGGTTTACAGTTTATTACTTGTAGCTTATTTACAGTTAGTTGTTAGTTACTTAAATTGAGTGCTGCAAATTATCCTCTTTTGCCATTGTCTTTCTGGTGCATGTTCTACATAGTTTTAAGCTTTTGGTAATTGTATGTGTTGGTGGTTGACTAATTGTAAGGCTGTGAAATACCTACTGAAATCCGATTGGCCAATGACCATTTTTTTTTTTTTTTTAATATATAAGTTTGAAGTCCACCTACAACTTGCCTTGCAGACACCCCCAGGCAGAACAGACCGATATGGAGCAATCTAACTATACTTTAAATTCTGTTTGTGGTTATTTATTTTTCTATGTAATTTTTGTGTTACACAAATCTGTATTAGGGGTGTGCTTTTGAGTGAACATTGTGATAGGTTCAGTTCTGTTCGGTAGTCAATATCAACTTGAATGACATTTAAAGGAATCAGTGGGCCCATTTCTCAATATCTGCACATTCTCTTCATTCCTCCTGCTCTTCCTCTCTCCTTTTTTTGTGATCAATTTTTTATTGAAAGCATATAGGTATACATTCTATGTACCTCTTGTATACATACATACATACATACACGCACATACACACGTATGTATGTTATTGTTTCTTAACAAAAAACCATACACATAATGTATAACTGAGAATTTCTTTAACCATTTAAAACCCTCCCCCTGGCGACTCCGATGACACACCCCCCCCCCCCCAATTCAAATTACCCAGGATCTCTCTCTATATATCAGTTAAGATATACATGCACATGTCTGTGTGTGTACACAAACACACATTCAAACATGTTACAAACATATCATAGAGAAACAAACAAATCAAAACATCTTCTCTAAACAGACAAACAAAAATATAAGTAAATAAGATCAATCACACTGCACTCTCTCTTTAACTACATTGTATGCCATATCCCAAGCCCTCAATGTTTTAGGGCTAGCTGCATGCATTTGAGCAACAGATCTTTCCATACGAATGATATCAAGAAAGGAATTAGCCCACCTTCGCCACTCTAAAGAATGTGGTGGCTTCCACCTCGAGGCCAACATTTTCTTGGCAGCAGTGAGCCCAGCCCATAGAATACGTTTTTGCTGTAAAGACATGTCTAGGGACGAGTCGTCATTAAGCAAATGTAACACTGGAGAATGTGGGATTGTGCTTTCAAGAATGTCGCATAAGGTAGAAGATACCTGTTTCCAAAAAATGCTTACATCAGGGCAGTCCCAATATACATGTATAAATGTCCCTGAAACATTAAGTGTGCATAGATCGCAATTAGGAGATGTGATAATCTTCATAGAGTGGCGTCTTCTAGGTGTTAAATACATCCTGTGAACAAATTTGTAATGTATTAATTGATGGTCAGGGTTTTTGGATGTTTTACATATATTTTCCCACACTGTGCTCCAACAAATCTCGTCAGTTTCAACTGACAAATCTCTCTGCCATGTGGCCTCTACTGGAAGGGACCTCTGAGGTTCAGAAGCAAATCTATAAAGTCTTGATACTATACCCCTAGTAGGTCCCCTTACAGCCAGCAACCTATGAAGGGGGTGAGTGGGCAGGCCTGTACCCCATGGGACACCGTATGCCCTCATGGCTGACCTTAATTGCAAATACAGAAAAAAGGATGATCCAGGTAAACCATAGTCAGCTTGTAAATCACTAAAGGCACGTAGACCATTATCACTGTAAAGATCTTGCAAAACCTTAACTCCTAGTTTTTCCCACTGCGGATGTGTAAAAGGTTCATTACCCCTAAGAAGAGAAAAATTGTTAAATATTGGTGTATGTCTGTGCCATTTAAGACCTGCATGCACATGTTTCATTAAAGTATAGTAAGTTTTGAGTAGACATGACATTACTGGACCTAATCGCGGTTTTAATTTCTTCAAAGGAATATTAGCATATATTAGGTCTTGTAGTCTATGAGGTGAAGAAAGGTTTTCCTCAATCTGCCTCCAAGAGACAGATGAATTAGGGTTAAACCAAACAGTAAGAGGACGTAACACAAAGGACCAGAAGTACATCTTAAAATCTGGTAGAGCCAGCCCACCCTGTGTCTTGTCTCGCTGGAGAGTAGTGAGTTTTATGCGAGGTCTTTTTTTCTTCCATACAAAATTAGAGATTAATGAGTGAAGCTTTTCCCAATATCCCTTTGGGGGTGTAAGAGGAATCATGGAGGAATAAAAATTAACACGGGGTAGTATGTCCATCTTAATTGTCGATATGCGAGATTGTAAAGAGTTTGGAAGTGTGGACCAAAGTTCAAGGTCTTTCTCAACTTGACTGTAGATATTCTGGTAGTTATTCTTGACTATAGAAGAAACAGAAGGGGAAATCTCCACACCAAGATATTTAAAACTTTTGACTACTGGTATATGGGGGGGCAGGGTTGTTTGTGATGCTCTAGAATTTAAATGTATCAGTGATGACTTGGTCCAATTGATTTTATAACCAGATAATGTGCTGAACCAATCAAAGGTAGACAGCAGATGTGGCAGTGAAGAATTAGCGTTACCTACATAAAGAAGAATATCATCGGCGTAAAGTGATATTCGATGTTCTGTATTGCAAAAAGTGATGGGAGACACTAAAGAATGTTGTCTAATCTTTTGGGCAAGTGGTTCAAGAGAGAGAGCGAACAATAAAGGTGACAAGGGACAGCCCTGGCGAGTCCCTCTGGAAACAGAAAATCGAGAGGAGAGAATATTGCCAGTGCTTATCATGGCTGAGGGATTTGCATAAAGGATTTTAATCATGCGGATAAATTGTGCACCTAATCCAAATCTGTACAAAGCAGTCCAAAGATAGTCCCATTCCAGTCTGTCAAATGCCTTTTCAGCATCAAGTGATAGGATTGAGCACGGGAGTTCGATATTGTTTGCCTCATGAATAATGTGCAACAAGCGACGCACATTGTCAGATGCTAAGCGGTTTTTAATGAAACCAGTCTGGTCGCTATGCACCAATTTCAGCAAATAGGCCTCCAATCGTGATGCCAGCACTTTGGCATATACTTTAACATCCCCGTTCAAGAGGGAGAGAGGTCTGTAATTACCACATTGAGTCGGGTCTTTATTCGGTTTTGGCAATACTGTAAGTATAGCCATGTTAACACTTGTGTTAAATGCATCTTTGTCTATAGCTGTGTTAATCATATTTAACAGTGGTTGTCCTAGCACATCCCAGAAGGAAAGGTAAAGTTCTGGAGGAATTCCATCCCACCCTGGGGATTTGCCCGTCTTCATATTTACCAAAGCATTCTTCAATTCTTCTAAAGAAATAACAGCACCAAGTGAATCAGCCTCACTGCTTGATAGGGTGGGTAGATCAAGTCCTTCAAAGAAGGGCGCACATGAATTTGTATTAAGCTCAACCTCTGATTTATATAGAGTGGAATAGAAGTTTTTAAATTCAGTATTGATGTCCCGAGGGTCAGTCAGAATGTGTAGAGGTGTTTTAATAGCCATAATATTAGAGTATTTCTCCTGGTTTTTCAACCTTAACGATAATAAATGGCTTGGTCTGGCCCCATAAAAATAGTATGTTCTTCTGGTCCTATGCATCAGAAATTCTGCTCTATGTCTCAACAGTGAATTCAATTCAGATCTCACCACAGCAATTTTCCCTTGTAAAATCCCAGATTGCTTAACATGTTGCTGATTCTCAAGCTGACTAAGTGTACGCTCCAGCTCTGTTATCTTATTCATTTTACTTCTGTTAAGATGCGAGGCAAACGCAATTGAGGAGTCCCTAATACATCCCTTTATGGCGTCCCATACAAATCTAGGGTCAGTAACGGAGCCTGTATTAAGACCTATGAAGGTATTAAGTTTGTCCCTGAGGAATATACAGAATTCTTCATTTTTTAATAGTGAAGTATTAAATCGCCACCGTGGTGCTTTCATCGGCACTCCAGACAGCGTGGCATGCACAGAGACAATGCTATGGTCTGATAGGGAACAAGGTCTAATTACAGCACTATGTAATTTAGAAAATGATGCGGGGGAAGCTAACATGTAATCTATCCTAGAATAACTCTGATGTCTTGCTGAGTAAAAAGTGTACAGTTTAACTGTAGGATTAAGTACCCGGTATAAGTCTATTAGGCTAAAGGCCTGAAGGAAACCTTGGAGGTCTTTAGATGCTCTCATCTGGGTGGGTGAAGCTTGTTGGATGGATTTATCCAGTGCCAAGTTTGCAAGTGCATTCATATCTGCTCCCAGAATGAGGGAGTATTCCTGGAGTTGTAGTAAAATCGAAGTTAAATAAGGAAAGAAATCTGTCTCGTATTGGGAAGGAGCATAGACAGAAATAAAAGCCAATTTACGCCCTGATATTACTGTCTTCACATATGAAATTCTACCATCTTCACTACCAAATGTTCCTAATATATTCAATGAGAGACTGCGCTTCATCACTACCAGCGAACCCCTAGTTTTGGTGTCTAAAGACGCAGATGCAGCCACATAGTAGTACTTATTTGAAAACCTGCGGGTGTCGGTTGTTCTTAAATGGGATTCCTGTATTAGGGCAATATCCACACGTTGTCTGCGCAAATGGTCCAGACAAGCTGTTCGTTTAATTTGACCATTCAAACCGTTTACATTCCAGCTAACTATGTGAAGGCTGCTCATCATAACTGCGAGAAATTATCAACTTAACTGCTATATACATTGAAACATAATAGCAAAAGTGAGAGTAAACAGTGCAAAGTACAGTAAATAAACATACCAATGAGAGAGATCCGTCCCACCCCAATTAATCATGTCGCCATATCCCCTCCCCACCTTCCCACACCAAAACCAAACTCTATTAACACAGTTACCAAAAATGCCATCTTCGTGTGATTTCCCCCTAAAGTTGGACCCGTGGTTTTTAAGTGATGTACCGTCGTCGTTCGTGTGTGGCTTCTCCCCCCACCCCAGAATTAGTTCAGAACTATATGTATATCATACCAAACTTAAATGCAATGAGCTTTCTACGTAGCCCATGTTGAAATACGAATAGAAACAGTCAGCAGACCAAAAAAAAAAAAAAAAAAAAAGGAAGGAAATAGCATTTGTGTATGTTAATATACACACCAGCAGATGCATTTAACAATTCTAATAAACATTACAGCCACTACCAAAGTGAAAGGTCGTACAATGAGTCAATACTCGGACTCGATTACCTCAGTGATCAAATTCTATTCATTAGCGGATTCAATGAAGACCTTCGCCTCACGCGGGGAGTTAAAGATGTGGCTGGCTCCTCCGCGACATGCTTTGAGTCTCGCGGGGTAGAGAAGAAACGTGCGAAACCCTTGCTTCTGCAGAATGTCCATCCAGTCGGAGTAGGCCAGCCTGCGCTTGGAAGTGTGCGGACTGTAGTCAGGGGTGAAGCGTAAGGCTTTCCCATCGACCTCCACGATATTGCTCCGAGCTGCTTTGAGAAGCTTGTCTCTGTCGGTAAAACGGAGGAGCTTGAAGATGAGAACGCGAGGAACAGGTCTGCCGTTCGCGTCTTCCTTTGGAACGCCCACGCGATGTGCTCGCATAATTTCGACCGAGCACAGCCCTGGAAACCAACGCGGGATAGCTTCCGTGAGGTAGGCAAGAGCATTTGCGGTTTCAGCATTTTCTGGAATGCCGTGAACTCGAATGTTATCTCTGCGCGACCTGTCTTCCATATCCGCTATTTTCTCCTCCAGTCTGGCGTGCTGTGCTTCAAGCTTGCTCACCGCTGCCGATAACTTACTATCCAACTCCGCCATGCGGTTCTCATTTTTTTCCATGTAATCGGCTGACTTTGAGACATCAGCATGCATAGAAACAATTTCTTCACGAAGTGAGGCAACTTGCGTATCCAACAGGGTCTGAGTCTTATTTATTAGCTGCGCCACCACGTCTTCCTCTTCCTCTCTCCTTGATTCCTCTGTGTTCTTCCGAGGTATGAGATGAGCATAAGGAATGGAGGGGGAGGACAGAAGCAGTCGCAATAGTTTCTGGAAAAAGCATTTAAGTGTATATAACATTGAGCACCTGAATTGTTATATCAAACAAGAATGAGGAAAAAATCCTACAACAATTGGTGTTGTCATGTTCCCATGTGATCACCGAAAGCTGTTACAAGGAAAGATGATACAGTGGTAAGCATGCCTCTGTCCCAACTTTTTTTTGGAACATGTTGCAGGTATCAAATGTAGAATATGTACGAAAAAAGTAAATACAATAAAAATAATTGAAACATGAAATATCTTGTTTTTGCACTGTTTTCTAGTCACAAATTCTGAAAATCACTTCTTTCTGTTTTTATTTATTTTTTCTACCTTTAGGAATTGTTTTTGTAAGTTCAGTGAAATGTGATCACAAATTAATACAAGATTCACAAGAGGAGCTTCTTACTCCAGGCTTCTTACTCCTTGTTACTCCAGGTTTTTTTTTCCTGTCCTTTTGTTTTTTTTTCTTAAAAAAAAAAAATTCTGTTCCAGTTTATTTCCTCTAACTGTGTGTTGGTTTATCATCTTTACCCTGTATATACTAAACTGCTGCTGGCCAGACACTATGGGCAATAAAGTATAATGTTTATGTAATGTACTAAGTTATTTAGATTCCTTTTAGGTCCAGATTCTTTTACCAGGCTAACTAGTAATTATTTCACCAGTACGTTGATACAAACCTGATGACTGTATTTTATAAACGAACACTACACAGAAAATTAAATTAAATTCTTGCTAGTGTGTTGTTTTACTCTACCTGCATGCTTACATATTTTTACAGATTTCAGTAGTATAGGTTCTTCTGAAAAAGATATGTAGCTTTTTTTTACAGTGGTAATTTTTATCAGTAGTAGTTAAACCGATCAAAGCAGTGTGTTATAGTAGTCAGTAGTGTGTGTGTGTGTGTGTGTGTGTGTGGGTGTGTGTGGTAATGTCCATAATGGCTTTATGAGAGAAGGAAAAAACCTTCTTAATTTTGAAAGGAAGTTAATGAAACAAGATTTTTTTCTCACTTTTTTGCACTTTTGGAGCAGCTCTTTTGGCCCATTCATCATGAGATTTTAAAATAATGTAAAAGCCAGCTGGTATTTATAAATTATGTCCAAAAATGAAAAACAACAAAAATGGGTGATACAAGGTTTTGTCCCAACATTGAAAGTTTGTTTTGTATGAATACAGAACAGTGCTAAATTATAATATATATATTATATATATAATATATAATTTCATTTAGACTGATTACTCACCATGACTTTTACCACCACGAGTAAATTTCTGGAGCAGACTTCCAATTCCTCCTGCTATTTATAGGATATTAATATAAGGAACAAAATCTACTGTTATTATAAGCATGACATTCTGAAAATAATTAACATTGCTTTTGAAGAAAGGAAAATCCTAATATCCTGACTCTGTTTATTATAATGTTTTGGTCAATACAAAATAACTACTCATCTGCAATACTCTAATAACTGTATAACTTAAGTTTAAAAACTGAACTTACATTTTTCCTGGGGTTTTCTGGGAATTTTTTGTAAAGTAATTTTCTTTTCTTCTATTGTTCCTTCAGACTCATTATGTGCTGTTGTTTCTTTATGCAGTAGTCGTTCTCTTGCAACTGGAACCTCATATCCCTCTGTCTTTATGTGACCCCCTGCATTTTCTTTAACAATCTTCTCCATCATCTTCATAAGAGCAGAGCGACTGCATTCACTACTAAACTCAAAATGCCTGTTGCTGCATTCAGTGATGATCTTCTGTATGATGTTCTCCTGAGCTCGATCTACACTGGAGCCTGACTGCAGCATTTGTGTTGTTAGTATCAAAATGTGTTTTTGGACCGTACCAGGAAAAGAACTGAGGACGTAATTCAGTCTATTTCTGTCTGTCTCAATGAAGTCGTCTGGCTGTATAACCAGCACTATAACATGAGGTCCAGGAGCACACAGAGACATGCACTCTTTCACACTTTTAGGTATTTGAGTCACTCTGAATTGAGGATCAAACAGGTGAGGAGTGTTGATGAGGGTGATGCATCTTCCCTCCATATTTCCTCTGGCTCTCTCACTGTGCTGCTCTACTGAAGGAGGAGGACCTACAGTATTAAACACATCTTTGCCCAGGATGAAGTTTCCCACTCTACTGATCTCTGAGCTGTTCTTCCCCAGCAAAACAATCCTCAGTACAGACCCTAGACAAAGGAAGAGAATATGTAAACTTTGAACATAATTTGAACAGAGTTCCCTTCTTTCTTATGTCATTTTCTCTCAAGGTTGTTTTTGGTTAACAGCATTCACCATGTACATTTCATGTTTTTAATGATTGTGTGTAATTTAACTTATTAATTTATTTGTTAATAAAACAAGCATTACAGAATGTTGGAAATTTTATTTTCCAATATTTTAAGCACACTCCTTAAATTCAGACTTAGTGATTTAGGGAACTAACACATTGTTCTCATCCAAAGAGTAAAGAAGTGCAATTGTATGTATATGAATAAGTAAATAAATATGTATTTGTGTTACAGTGGATTCAAAACATATTTAGACTCATTGACTTGTTGAACCCATAACTGTGTTGTGGATTTGATTTTGAATTGATATAATTGCCATTTTTACCCATCAATCCACACTTAATCACCCATTATGATGAAGTGAATGTTTTTAGAGTTTTTAAAAAGTGAATTTAAAATCAAAACCTGAAATCTCATTCAGAAAAGTATTCAGACTCTTTATTACTTTTTAGAAGATTCTGACTTTTAATTAATATATTTTTATAGTTTTAACAAAGATTACAGATACAACTAAATACATATGAACTGGATAAAAGGTACTGATATCTATGTTTGGCATTGTACTTTGCATTACCTATTGTATATATGCTGTAACCCAGTGTTAAAAATAAAATGCTATAGGATGCAAATCATGTAAACTTCAAACGCAACATATCAAATGTTGAAACTAAGAACTGTTATTGTTGTTTAAAAAATATATTCTCATTTTGAATTTGATGCCATCAACACGTTCATATGTTTATACCTGTGTCTCATCATCTCTTCTTTTAACAACACTCTGTAAGCTTTTGGAGACTGAGGAGACCAACTGCTGTAGTTTTGAAAGTGAAATGTTGGGTTTGATATTGGATTTCAGTTTTGGGTCTCCTTTGTCACATTTTTCATTTCATAATGTGTCAAATGTTATCAGTTGGTGACAGGTCTTGACTGCAGGCAGGTCAGTTTAGCACCTGGACAATGCTGCTGTAATACATGTATAATGTGATTTGGCATTGTCTTGCTGAAATAAGCAAGGCCTTCAGTTAAAACCTGAGATGTCATCTGGATGGCAGCATATGTTTCCAAAACATGTATATATACATTGAGCATTAATGGTGCCTTCACAGATGGGCATGTCACCCATGCCATGTGCACTAATACACCCCATACCATCATGAAAACTGGTTTTTGAACACATCTCAAATGTGAAGCATGGGGGTGGCAGCATCATATTTTAGGGGTGTTTTGCTATTTTTTTTTTTTTAAGCAATAGCCTAAAAAGTAGTGTGAGAAGTTTGTGGAAGGCTTCCAGAAGCATGTAACTCAGGTTTAGCTATTTAAAGGCACCAAAAGAGTAACAAAGTGTAAACAGTATGTGTGAATTGAAGATCTTATATAGAACATTGAACCTGAAATAAATCTCATATTAGTCTTTTAGCAGTTGTGTTGAAAACATCTTTTATGTGAATAAAGTATGCATACTAATTCACTTAATGCAGGAAATGTTTGGTAAAATAAATTGTCTTTAGTCCAATAGTATGTAAATTTTTGGCTTCAACTGTACATGATAGATAGATAGATAGATAGATAGATAGATAGATAGATAGATAGATAGATAGAAAAACATATTGTCCATTTCTGGATTTTTTTTTCTTTTGAGATTCATCAAAGAAATTGTTTATGGAATAAAGGCATTCTTTAAAATGTTCTTTGTAGTCTTTGGTAACCTAAAACGCCTGCATTATTTGTCTATTAAAAGCCTCATACACCTTACTCATGTCATGATTGGCCCCTCCCAGTCCTGTTCATGTGCTCCTGTTGTGTTTACTTCCCAGTCCTGTCCATGTGCTTCTTTGTTTTGGTTTTCAGTCCTGCCCCCTTGTTTTGTGACTCTGCCCCTGATTGTCTCCACCTGTGTTTACACCTGTCCCTCGTTTACCCTCATGTATTTAGCACATGGACAGGACTGGGAGGGGCCAATCGTGACAACTCAGCTGTCTTCGTGATTTTTTTTTTTGACAATTCTAGAAAATCTCATCCTATTCCTTTCTCCAGCAATGCCATACTAAGTAGGACTGTTGTAAGTCAAAACTGTCTCAGTAAGACTGTTGTAAACTAGTTCTGAAGTATCCACACTGTCAGAAATTCTATTTAAATGTCTAAGCATATATTATTGTTGCACAGCCTGTTTGAAGACATATTCTACATTAGCTGTGAAGTTTAATCTACTATCAGACTGCCTAGATACTTAAAATCATCCACCATTTCCACAGGTTGATCAATGATTTTTACCTGGCTTAATTAAAGACAAGTGTTATTAGTGCTGACAGTTCCCTAGTTTTACTCGTATTTCTTACAATAGCTCCATCTGAACTAAGCACTTTATGTGACCTGAAATATGAATGCTCCTATTTCATGACCTCAGCAGGCGGCCCACCAATGCTTTATCATCAGTGTACTTGTACAATCAAGAGACAGAATTTTTGTATCTCATCTGTATAAATAGAAAAAAAACACAGCCCTGAGGTTCACCCAAATTTAAGAAATAAGTCTCAGACAAAGTGACATGATAAAAAATAAAATCCCTTATCCATTAAGTAATAGTAATGAATTTTGTATTAAAATAACAAGACATTAAATGCAAATGATCTGAATTCTATAAAATACAGATGCGGTGTAAGTTACTTTTGGGAGGTGGCCAGATCAGTAGCCAGAGGCACTCTCTATGTGATATGTATGATGTGTAATACAATATTGTTTATGATATTTGTCCATCAATAAAACACTCCAGCAAACACTAACGTGCAGAACAATAAATTGCCAACAAAAAAAACAACTTTCTAGAAGGTGTAATTGCAGCACATTCTGTTCATGATGAATACTACATTTAGTGTAAGCTGAATGGCCATTTTAATTTTGTTCTCTTAAATTTTTCCTTTTGATCACTTTCACATATTCTCTACAGTAAATTCAGTTTTAATCAGTTTGATTCAGTTTTAATCTCAAATTAATCTGGGCATTTTCCATACAACACATATTCGTTTTGAAGTAAAAATCAGATAATGAAAAAACATTTCTCTTTTAATGTCATTACTCAAAACAAAAACAGATTGTTTTATGTAAAATATGCATTTGAATTATAAATTCACAGCTTTTATGAATAAGGAAATACATGGAAATCATAGCTCAGCCCTAAAATGAAAGACAGTGGAAAGATCCATCATTGGAGGCATAACAAGAGATGATTCTTAAAATGTTTAATGATATAATTATAACTAATATAACATACGCCCACATTTCTGTCAGTCTGGCTCAAATGGGGGAAGAGAAATGCTCAACCATGATTGACCACAGCTTAAGAGGACAAGTAAAAAATGACCTCCTGAAAATGGCAGTGGCCAGATCAAGTATTTAGTCCTCAATAATCCCATTGTGTTTCACAGACAAATGCCAAAATAGATTAGGATGCAACAACTAAAAGTCATCAATGAGACAACAGCGACAATATTTATTATTATTATTATTATTATTGTTGTTGTTTTGTTATTATTATTATTATTATTATTATTAGTAGTAGTAGTAGTAGTAGTAGTAGTATTACTACTGTACAGCTGCCATGCTACTACACACTAGTGGGACTGTAAAATATAAAAACAAACAATAAAAATGTATTTATGATGTATTCAGATGTAGCTATTCAGTATGAATATGTTATTACTTTTCATTAATATTTACTTGGACTTCATGTGTCTTATTTAAATGTGTTCTGGGTTATTTTCCTGTGTCCTTCCCCGTTCAAATCCTTGTAAAATCTTTTACACAAAAAAACATTGTTTTAAGGAATAAAATAAAAAAAATAATAAACAAGAAATACTGTTTTGTTATCTGATTTTTAAATTTAGAGTGAATCTGTCATGCACTTTCATTCTGCCCCTGACAACAGTTTTTATTCATCTTACTTTTTCATAAAATCAAAAAGTCATAAAATTCATGCTGGGATTTTTAATGAATTTTTTGACAGGAAAGTGTTAAAGCACACACCTCAATAACACAACCTAACACCATTTTTACTTCACTGCCTGAGGCCATAAATGCCTTTTTAGAATATAACCATGATTAAACAATAATGTAAACTGGTCTAAATTGAAAATGCTGCACTGATGCAGTTCCCATCTGATGTCATATGCAAAAATTTGGACACCCCGGTCAAATGACATGTTTTGTTGATTTTCTGAATGAAAATAAATTAACACAATCATCTACACTTTAACCTACAATTACTGTTTATTTGCTTAATTTATCGTATTGGGGAAAAAATGAAGAAAATGTGATCTGTGCAAAAGTTATACTACTATAAACAAAAAATTGTGCCATTGTAACTTTTTTTTCTGGAAAACCAAAAAAAAAAACAGGTAATTTTACCGGGGTACTCAAATCTTTGCATACGACTGTTAATGTAGATTTATAGCAACTTACTCTTACCCTTCATTGACGCCATTCTGTGTTGTTTGTCAAGCTCAAACTTAAAGTCAAATCAAGTTGAAGGGTCGGATAACGGACCACTCCTTCACTCAAACACACACATTAAGTAAGATTCCACACTGCAAAGTGTTATTTCATTCAGGCAGAAGAGCACAGCTGCAGATATTTGGTCTTTGCATAATCCGACTTATTTGACTTTTCTGTCCCTCCTTAAATAGAGCAGCTGCTGCACCATTTAAGGTGGACCGGAAAAGTTGAATAAGAAGCTGACTTCCTCATTTGTGGTGCACCATATTTTACAGCACCATGTGCAGTAACGTGCCTCTTAGTTAAGCCCCTGAATAATTGCACATAACACATTCTGAATCATGCTAAAGAAAAAGCATGAAAAGCAAATACAAATAAATATAGATGCTCACAAATCTTCACTGTCATGTTCAAACCTTAAAAACCATTTTCATTTTCTCCTGAAATGAAAATTACAGGTCATAGTGATTGAGAAATATCTGATAAGCACAAACATAATTCTCACTTTAGTGAAGGGGCACAGAATGCACAGATGCTGCACATAACTGTGATAACAGAAAATCAATATGAAAATATTCACAACAGACCTACAATAGATTTTCATTTCAGTGTTTCCACAGTGTCAAAGAATCAAAGTCTGCTGTCATAACATGCTGTGTGATTCACCTAATGCCAACAAAAACCTGTCACTTGATACAGGTGTTACATCAACTACAGTCACCAATTGCGATGGCTTAATGTATACATCGATCGAAACTGTCATGGTAGTATCATGGTAGACATCAACAAGCTCTTCAGCATACAAAAGGTAAGAAAACCTCCTTGGCCAGATTTAGTCTCTCCATTCACACTGAAGCACTGCTGTGACTGACAGACAGACAGATTGATTTTAACAGACATTAAAAAATCACTGGAACTTTGCTCTGTTCTCACATGCTTCAAAACATCTTCCAATTATTCAAATATAAGCAAATTTGTGTTATTGAAAATGCAAGGCCTTTGTACATAATCAAAGATATAGGTGAATCAATTTTTTTTAGCCACATGTCTTCTATTATAGTGCATGTTCAGACAACTCTCAGGTCAATTTAATTTACTCATCAGAGGGTCTTGGACAGACTTGTGGAGTCAATGCCAGCTTGAGTGTTTGCTGTCATTAAGGGCAACATTCCAAATACTAAGAAATTCTGAAATCCATGTAAATACATAAAAGAAAGAATTGAATTTTTAAGTTAATAATATAATTTGTTTCTGCCCGATGACTGCTGGGATAATATAATTTGTAAAAAAAAACAAAAACATAGAAATGAGTTCTGTTGTGGACTTCAGCTTGGCTTTCAACAATATAGTGTCAGAGCTGCTGCAGGTGAGACTGTTCCAACTGTCTGTGCTGGATCCCATCAGCTGGTGGATCAAACAGCAAATATGGTGACAAAACCACTTGTCAGACCACCAGTACTCAATACTGGAGCACCACAATCTCTTTACCTGAAAGACTAGCTTCTGTTCTCTGGTGTGCAGGCAGCTGGTGTGAAGTGGCCTCAAGTCATATTAATGTAAAAGACAGTATGTGCTTTCTAATCAAATGAGAAACACTGAAACATGCATCACATTAAAAAAAACACAGGTTGGACAAGTATAGTGATTTCAAAAATGTTTTAAATATTGGCACTTGAATACTACATTAATACAAACTTAGTTCCAAAAAATACTGGGACAGTAAACAAAAGGCTAATGATTTCTATTTGACTAAATTGTGTTAAATTGAAAATAGTACAAAACACAACATTTTAAGTTTTACCCTGTTTTTTGCAAATAAACTGGAGCTTGTTCAAGATATGTTTTACATGTTTATTCTGGTAATTGGTTCTACTGCAGTTATCCTCTGGGTTTATCCAGACAAGGAATTATTGTGAAGGTGGTTCAGCCTTCATTCATGTGTTTATTCTTTAGAACAGGAAGAACTAATTCAGGCTTGAAAGTGAGTGCAGACCTGAGCTGATGCGAGAGCCAGCTGTTAGCCTAACCCCTGCCTTGTACGTCATGGCTGTGGCCGCTAGCAGATAAGCTAAGCTACTGAAAAATCCAAACCCTGACCCAACCAGGGGACTAGCCCGCACTATAGAGCTCAGAGGAGAGATGGAGCACTCTGTGTATGTGCTGACTGAGGAAGATGATGGCGAGTTTGTGTCTTCAGGAGCACCACTGTCACAATGCAATTCATTCTCCGGTAGAGCCGCAAGACGGCAGTGGGGGGAAAGAGCTTGGCAGCTAATTTCCAAGGTGCACTGTTTTTAGAGCTCATGACATCAGCTGAAAATCCGGCTGCAGATGGTGGTGCCCATGAGCAGCATTTAGCAGGCATTCCTGTATTCAGAGCTGTGAATTCAAGTGTGATGACAAAGCCAATATATGCAGCCAGTGGAATGAGACTATCACTGCTATTGTATGTGTGGCTGGCTGGGACATTTAGCTAGGGCTTTGTCCACTGGCCATGCCTACAGCCATGCTGCCATTGGCACAGGACTATCCTCAGCACCAGACATACAACTGTCTGTGACATTTGGCTAGGCCTTGTCCATTGGAGGTGAAATCAGCAGGAAAGAATGCTGGCTGAGCCAAAAAGAACAGCATAGGCAGCAAACAAACAGTGGCTGTGATAGGGCAAACATCCATACCAGACTTCTGCCACATGTCCATCATGCACTGTTCTTGAGGATAATAAGTCGTTGGCATGGCTAAGTGGTACCTGCTGGGTTCAAGCTGGAAGGTATGACAATTCATCTCCACATAGTGACTGGTGAGGTAGCACCAATCATGGGGAGGGGATGGCTTACATTGATAGTTAGGAGCAAGAAGATGCACAATTAGTCAGGATAGCTTAAGTCCAAAATGTACATTCTAGGTCTAGACCTTTTGAGAAGCGACGGGTACTAAACCGACCTAGAGAGTAGCATGCTGAGTTTCAACAAATCAATGATGGTCTGTGGATGGTCCTTTTTTTCTTGTTCCCAGAGAACACGATATCTGCTATTTCCACATACAATCTGGAAAGATGACTTGTCAGACCATAATATACATTTCCTAGAGAGGTTGGCAGCATCTCTGGATGTTTTTGATGGTTGACTTCTATTTTGCATAGCACATTCCTTGCTCTCCATCCAAGTATGCCGGTTTTTAATGCAGTGCCATCTGAGGAGTCGAAGGTCATGGCCATTCATTTGTGGTTTTTCGGTCTTGTGCTTTATACACAGAAGTTTCTCTGTATTTTCATGATGTTGTATCATGCACTGTAGAGGCTGAAATATCTAAAAGTCTTGTACTGATACAGTAGCTGTAATGACATTAGTACTTATATGGGTGATTAGTACATATATGGGTAATTATGGGACTGATACTGTAGCTGTAATTACAATAGTACATATATGGGTGATTATGGGACTGATGCTGTAGCTGTAATTGCATTAGTACATATATGGGTAATTATGGGACTGATACTGTAGCTGTAATTACAATAGTACATATATGGGTGATTATGGGACTGATGCTGTAGCTGTAATTGCATTAGTACATATATGGGTGATTATGGGACTGATGCTGTAGCTGTAATTGCATTAGTACATATATGGGTGATTATGGGACTGATGCTGTAGCTGTAATGACATTAGTACATATATGGGTGATTATGGGACTGATGCTGTAGCTGTAATGACATTAGTACATATATGGGTAATTATGTGACTGATGCTGTAGCTGTAATGACATTAGTACATATATGGGTGATTATGGGACTGATGCTGTAGCTGTAATTGCATTAGTACATATATGGGTGATTATGGGACTGATGCTGTAGCTGTAATGACATTAGTACATATTTGGGTGATTAGGGGACTGATACTGTAGCTGTAATGACATTAGTATATATTCGGGTGATTGTGGGACTGATACTGTAGCTGTAATGACATTAGTACATATATGGGTGATTAGGGGACTGATGCAGTAGCTGTAATGACATTAGTACATATATGGGTAATTAAGGGACTGATGCTGTAGCTGTAATGACATTAGTACATATATGGGTGATTATGGGACTGATGCTGTAGCTGTAATTGCATTAGTACATATATGGGTGATTATGGGACTGATGCTGTAGCTGTAATGACATTAGTACATATTTGGGTGATTATGGGACTGATACTGTAGCTGTAATGACATTAGTACAGATATGGGTGATTATGGGACTGATACTGTAGCTGTAATGACATTAGTATAGATATGGGTAAATATGGGACTGATACAGTAGCTGTAATGACATTAGTACATATATGGGTGATTAGGGGACTGATGCAGTAGCTGTAATGACATTAGTACATATATGGGTAATTAAGGGACTGATGCTGTAGCTGTAATGACATTAGTACATATATGGGTGATTATGGGACTGATGCTGTAGCTGTAATTGCATTAGTACATATATGGGTGATTATGGGACTGATGCTGTAGCTGTAATGACATTAGTACATATATGGGTGATTAGGGGACTGATGCAGTAGCTGTAATGACATTAGTACATATATGGGTAATTAAGGGACTGATGCTGTAGCTGTAATGACATTAGTACATATATGGGTGATTATGGGACTGATGCTGTAGCTGTAATTGCATTAGTACATATATGGGTGATTATGGGACTGATGCTGTAGCTGTAATGACATTAGTACATATTTGGGTGATTATGGGACTGATACTGTAGCTGTAATGACATTAGTACAGATATGGGTGATTATGGGACTGATACTGTAGCTGTAATGACATTAGTATAGATATGGGTAAATATGGGACTGATACAGTAGCTGTAATGACATTAGTACATATATGGGTGATTAGGGGACTGATGCAGTAGCTGTAATGCCATTAGTACATATGTTGGTGATTAGGGAACTGATGCAGTAGCTGTAATAATATTAGTACATATATGGGTGATTAGGGGACTGATAGTGTAGCTGTAATGACATTAGTACATATGTGGGTAAATATGGGACTGATACTGTAGCTGTAATGACATTAGTACAGATATGGGTGATTATGGGACTGATGCAGTAGCTGTAATGATATTAGTACATTATACTATGTATTAGAACATAGTTTAAACACAGTTTAAAGTTCACCTTGCTACTGACAGGCAGACAGTGTATACATGGAGAGAGGGGTCAGAACTGCTAGTTATTTCCATAAAGCTTCTTTTATTATAAGATCAGTCCTTTCAGTATTACAAAGGGTAATATGGATTCACTGTTGAGCTGTGAGAAAACTCTTACAAAAACACAGACAGAAAAAAAAATCCATTCTACAAGCTCACTTTCTCAAGCAGTGTAGACAGGAAGTGGGCAGATTGAGTTTACCTCTGCTAACAGCAAACCATAAAGAGGCACAACATGGTACTTTCAAAACTGTCTCACAAAAGAAAATAATACTTACCATTGGGTCCTCAGAGAACTCATTTGCTCTCTAAATGGCATTTGAAAGGTCATATGATTAAAACAAAAGAAGGTTTTATGGAATTAATCAGTGATGTTCTGACCTGATATACCATATAGCTTTAATATGTAGGTTTTTATATGACTTTTAAGGCGTGTTCAGATACTTTTTGGGAAACAACAATGAGTGTTTGAAGCATTTTAAAATGTTGTTTGGGACAGTGCTAGTACTAATGCAATATGTAAAATCACTTTTAGTGCTATTGCAGTGAGCTCTTTATAAAACATCAGAATCATCTAAACATCAGAACTTTTCATAAATTCCTTTATTATTTATATATCAGGTAAGAACATCACTGATGATTACCATAATATGTCTTTTATTGTAATTATATGACATTTTAGATTCCACCCAGGAAGATGTTCTGACTAATAATATTCTACCACTAGTAATATTCTACTCTTTATATCATTTTTTTGAAATTATGTCACATCAGTATTGTGTCAGGTTAGAATTGCAATGTCCTTTTTCACCAAGTAAAAAATAGTTTAAGATAGTTTAAGGTCCTGTCCTTCCAGTGCCATTAAGAATAATATTGTCTATACCGTTGGGGTGTGAGAAAGCATTTCTTACAAAATCCCCCCCTACCTAACCTGAACCTGCAAGAAAAAAAATTATGTCTAAAAGCTCATTTCGCAGGCAGTGTATTGAGACAAACAGGAAGTGGGTAGACTGGCAGATTGTTGGTGATTATTTTTTCAAAGCTTCTTTCCTGTTAATCACATGACTTTACCACTCACTAAGCCCTGGTACAGATGTTCAAAATGTTCTCCTACTGTTTCACCAGGACAGTTTGGTTATGTTGTATTCAATAATAAAACACATAGGGTGAACCTTGAGAGTGGATTTTTTACTCTGTCTGTGTGGATTTTTAGTAAGAAATACAGCTCAACAGTACTTAAAGGAAAAGACTGATATTAAACTAATTCTTTCAAGGTGTAATAGGGCAATAACATGATACTGACATGGCATGATATGGATGTGACGTGATACTTTCAAAACTTTGTCTAAAAAAAAAACAAATATAAGAAAATATCTGTTAGTATTTACAATGAGAGAATTGTCTGAGAACATCTATGCTTCCTCTGTGGCATATAAAATGTATAATTAAAATAACCTTTAGAGAATTAATCAGCAATGATCTGACCTAATATACAACATATAAAGGCATTAATGAAAAGTTCTGATGTTTAGGATTATAAAGAGCTCACTGCAATGGAACTGAAAGTGATGATACATATTACATGACCCCAAAGGAAATCGACTTCTATGGCTGTCTCAAATGACATTTTTCAGAATATTAGAATATTCCAAACAACCGTCCAAATTGTTATTTTTAAAATCAACCTTAAAAACAATATTTCATTTCATAATTAATCATACTTTTCATGTAGCATGATGTTTCATGTATGCTTGCTGCAGTGATAGTACAAATGAACTGCAATCAACCATGAACATAATAAAAATTTTGTATGATCCTTAAAGGCCTGGTGTGATGTGTACAGCATGTGCAGTCAGCTCCAGTTATTGGCACCCTTGCATTTTCCCTCTCAACACCCAGATAATCACACAAAAGAATCTCCTCTCTGTAATGTAGATTATCACATAATTGGGCCCAGCCCGAAAGAGTTACATTAGTGCCCCCTCCCATTGACCCACCACCGATGGGAGGGGCAGTAGTAGGGGTTCGGTGCTTTGTGGATCGGGCAGTGTCAGAAGGCGTGGGCCTTGGTGTTCTGATCCTCGGTTGCTGAAACTGGCTTTTGGAACTTGGAATGTTACCTCACTGGCAGGGAAGGAGCCTGAGATGGTGCACGAGGTTGAGAGTTACCGGCTAGATATAGTCGGGCTCACCTCAACACACAGCTTGGGCTCTGGGTCCAATCTCCTTGAGAGGGGCTAGACTTTATTCTTTTCTGGAAATGCCCATGGTGAGAGGTGGCGGGCAGGTGTGGGCTTTCTCATAGCCCCTCGACTCAGCGCCTGTATGTTGGGGTTTTCTCCGGTGGACGAGAGTGTAGCTTCCCTATGCCTTCGGGTTGGGGAACGGGTCCTGACTGTTGTTTGTGCTTATGCACCAAACAGCAGTTCAGAGTACCCAGCCTTCCTAGAGTCCTTGGGAAAGGTGCTTGAAAGTGCTCCTCCTGGAGACTCTGTTTAGAGAGGAGCTGTAAAGAGAGGAGCTGAACTGTCAACTGATCACCACCTGGTGGTGAGTTGGATCAGGTTGTGGGGGAAGATGCCGGTCAGACCAGGCAAACCCAAAAGTATAGTGAGGGTTTGCTGGGAATGTCTGGCAGAAGAACCTGTCAGATTGATCTTCAACTCACACCTCTGTCAGAACTTTGACCAGATATCAGGGGAGGTCAGGGACATTGACTCAGAATGGGCCATGTTTCGCTCCTCCATTGTTGAAGTGGCTGACTGCAGCTGTGGTCACAAAGTAGTTGTTACCTATCGGGGTGGTAATCCTCAAACCTGGTGGTGGACACCAGGTGAAGCCTTGGAAAGTGACTTTAAGTCGGCTCCGAAAAGATTCTTGCAAACCGTCAGGCGACTCAGAAAGGGAAAGCAGTGTGCCACTAGCACTGTATATAGTGGAGATGGTGTGCTGTTGACTTCGACTGAAGACGTCATTGGGCGGTGGAAGGAATAATTTGAGGACCTTCTCAATCCCACCGACACGTTCTCCAGTGAGGAGGCAGAGTCTGGGGACACGGGAATAGGCTTGTCCATTACTGAGGCCGAAGTCGCTAAGGTAGTTAAAAAGCTCCTTGGTGGCAAGGCTCCAGGGGTGGATGAGATCCGTCCGGAGTTCCTCAAAGCTCTGGATGTTGTGGGGCTGTCTTGACTGACACGCCTTTTCAACATTGCATGGACATCGGGGGCAGTGCCACTGGATTGGCAGACTGGGGTGGTGGTGCATCTTTTTAAAAAGGGGGACCGGAGGGTGTGTTCCAACTACAGCGAAATCACACTCAGGCCCTGTACAAACAAAGCAGTAGTTTGGTTCGCATGGCCGGCAGTAAGTCAGACTCATTCCCAGTGAGAGTTGGACTCTGTCAGGGCTGCCCTTTGTCACTGATTCTATTCATAATTTTCATGGATAGAATTTCTAGGCGCAGTCAGGGGATGGAGGGTGTCCGGTTTGGTGACCTCAAGGTCACATAGCTTGCAGATGATGTGGTCCTATTGGGGACATCAGGCCGTGAACTTCAGCTTTTGCTGGATCGGTTTGTAGCCGATTGTGAAGTGGCCGGGATGAGAATCAGTACCTCCAAATACGAGGCCATGGTTCTCAGGCGGAAAAGGGTAGAGAGCCCTCTCTGGGTCAGGGATAAGCTCTTGCCTCAAGTGGAGGAATTTAAGTATCTCGGGGTCTTGTTCACGAGTGATGGTAAAAGGGAGTGGGAGATTGACAGGCAGATTGGTGCTGGATCAGCAGTGATGCGGGCTCTTTACTGGTCTGTTGTGGCAAAGAAAGAGCTGAGCCATAAGACAAGGCTCTTGATTTACCGGTCGATCTACATTTCCACCCTCACCTATGGTCATGAGGTTTGGGTAATGAACGAAAGAATGAGATTGCGAGTACAAGCGGCCGAAATGAGTTTCCTCTGCAGGGTGTCTGAACTCTCCCTTAGAGATAGGGTGAGAAGTTCGGTCATCCGGGAGGGACTCGGAGTAGAGCCGCTGCTTCTCCACGTCAATAGGAGCCAGCTGAGGTGGTTCAGGCATCTGGTTAGGATGCCTCCTGGGAGGAGACCCTGGGGAAGACCCAGGACACGCTGGCATGACTATATTGCCCAGCTGGCCTGGGAGCACCTTGGAACCCCCCCCCGGGGAGCTAGTGGAAGAGGCTGGGGAAAGGGAGGTCTGGGCCTCATTGCTTAGGATGCTGCCCCTGCGACCCAAACCCTGGAGAAGCGGAAGATAATGGATGGATGGCAAATAACAGTTATTTCCAAAATATTTATAAATTTTGAAATAAGTTACTTAACATCAACTCAAAAAGTAAAGTGTGTCGCCAAAAGTATTTGGGCATCTGACCATCACACCTAAATGAGCTTGTTAAACATCCTATTCCAAATCCATGGATTTTGGAGTCTGTCTGTGGCAATATATGGCATTCAGTTAGAAGAAATTTTGTCAAGTCAAACATTGATGTTAGATGAGAAAGCCTGGCTTGCAATCAATGTTCCAATTCATCCCGATGGTGTTCAATGGAAGATAAAGTCAAGGTTTGGTGCAGGCCACTGGAGTTCCTGCACACCAATCTCATTAAACCATGTCTTTAAGGACCTCGCTATGTGCACAGGGGTGCTGTCATGCTGGAACAGGAAAAAGCCATCCCCAAACTGTTGCCACAAAGCTGGAAGCATATAATTCTCTAATGTCTTTACATAGAGGATGGAAATATACAAGTCTCTTATTCTGAAACTGTTCAGGTGCTGCATTTGTGATGTTTCTAACTTATCAGAGCCAAGCGCTTTTCGCCTATCAGTGTCATTCGTTGGCGTGGTGAGGGGGGTCAGGGAGATAGGAGAGGCAGAGGTGCTGCAAGAGTTGCTGGAAGACGTCTCACGTTTTTTTGAGAATCCTCTAACTAGGGCTCAAAAGTTCAGCTTATGCGAGTTCGTGGACCTGTCCGGTGCAGCACACAGGTTCCATGTTCATGTTTTTTTTTTGCAAGTGGCGAACGAAAGGGAAGAGAGGGTGAACTCAGAACAGTGGCCAGCCTGAGTGCGCCCGCAGCCTCATGTTCGGTCAGAGCCGCAAGTGTCCAGTGAGACTGTTAGGGCAGTACAGAAGAGAGAGAGAGAGTGCGCGTGGCGTGGTGCTGTAGGACTGACGAAGGGGAGTTCTTTTTCACGTTTTTTGGATTTTTGAGTGTTTTTGGGACTGTTTTGTGGATTATAAGCGAACCGCTTGCCCGTTAACGGACGCTGTGGTGAAGGCGGTCTATGCGTTGGAGTGCTGGTGAACTGTAGGCTTCAAAATCTCCCGCGAGTGGCTGCCAAAGACTGGCGGAGGGAGGAGTTTCGTTATGCACCAATTCCAGCGCGCGTCTGTGAGTCAGAGCAGACCCCTTTCTTCTGCCTTGCTCCAGTCAGCTGCAGTAAAGTGAGGTACCCTGCCATACAGACATCTTCTGGTATCTGTCCCAGCACTACTGATGGGTGACTGGTGTTTCTCTTATTACTTGATTTCAGAGACTGAGTTATCATACTTCCTAACTGAACTGAAGCGTTATTACTGCTGCTAGTTGAGCATACCAGTGCTAATGTAAACAACGGTTATTGCTTTATTTGGGAATTTCATTTTTACACTTGATAGAGGGAGAAACGATTTATTGTAATGGGAAGGTAGTGAAAGCACTTAGAGAAATCTGAGTTATTGACACTGAAGTTGTCAAATTGTGGTCTGAGTTTTGTGAAGAAGGGTACAGGCTGTTATGACCTACCACTGTTGCTGTCTTATTTCATTTCTTAAAGAATACCCTTTGAACTAAAATTTAAACAAAACAAGAAAAGACAAGCTCCATTGTAAAGAAGAATAAACAGTTTTATTTTTCTTCTGCTTAAACTACTGCCTATGTCAACTACTTATTTGCCTAGGAGTAGGGGCATCTCACCTGTCTTGTTAGATCTGGGGAGGGAGGGTCTAAAGCTGTCACACCAGTAAATGCTCAGCTTTCATTGCATACTTCAGATTGCTACCGTGACACAAATACATCCTGAAGCCCACCTCACCACATCTCAAGCATTCACTCTGACTATCCAGGGCAGCAAGATAGGTACAAACATACTTGCTAAGGTGAGTACTGACACTTAAAGCATCGGGGGTGGGGACACAGATCCTGTCATTTGCTCGGTCTTCCTAGGCGAAGCATTGTGAATTAACCCCTACAGGGCGGAGGCGGAAAATCCCTGCTTATATTTATATGCTGTAGCATTAACACTGGAACTAAGTGGCCTAGGCCAACCCCTGAAAAACAGGTCCAAACCATTACACCCCCCATCAAACTTTACTGTTGACACTATGCACTCCAGTAGGTAGCACTCTCCTGACATCCACTAAACCCAAATTCATCCATCAGACTGTCAGATAGTGAAATGTGATTGATCTTTCCACAGAAAATGTTTCCACTGCTCCAGAGTCCAGTGTCACTGTACATTACATCACTTCAACTGATGGCTTTCTTTGCACATAGTGATCTTAGTTTTGTATACAGCTGTTCAGCCATGGAAGCCATTTCATGAAGCTCTTGATACACATTTTGTTTTACGAATTTGCATGATGGCGGCATGGCGGCATGGTGGGTTGTGAGAAGGGCCTGGGTTCGATTCCCTGACTGGGTGACCGGGGTCCTCTCTGCGTGGAGTTTGCATGTTCTCCCTGTGTCTGCGTGTGTTTTCTCCGGTTTCCTCCCACAGTCCAAAGACATACAGTCAGGCCAATTGGACATGTCTGCGTGGGTTTTCTGCTCAGCCATGGAAGCCATTTCATGATAGATAGATAGATAGATACTTTATTGATCCCGAAGGAAATTTAGGCAAAGCTCTCGATACACATTTTGTTTTACGAATTTGCATGATGGCGGCACGGTGGCATGGTGGGTAGCGCTGTCGCCTCATAGCGAGAAGGGCCTGGGTTCAATTCCCTGACTGGGTGACCGGGTCCTCTCTGTGTGGAGTTTGCATGTTCTCCCCATGTCTGCGTGGGTTCTCTGGTTTCCTCCCACAGCCCAATTGGACATGCTAAACTGCCTCTGGGTGTGAGTGTGTGAGTGACTGTCTGTCTGCCCTGCGATGGACTGGCGACCTGTCCAGGGTGTATCCTGCCTTCCGCCCGATGACTGCTGGGATAGGCTCCTGTGACCCTGATGGAGAAGTGGCTTGGAAAATGGATGGAATTTGCATGATCTGCTGCTTCATGGCTGAACTGATGTTGCTCCTAGTCGCATACATTTCCCAAATGTTACAATGCTTACACATACCAAATGTTATTTACTTGAGAAATTAAAGCTTCATGCTAAAATATAATTCCTACAGTAAAACAATTTTAAGATTTTCTAATAATATTGTACACATTATTTTATAGTAACATTTTGATATCACTTTACTGTAGGGCATTGTTTATAAGGCTACATAACACTTATATAATATATATAAACTTTATTTCTTCATTAAGAGTTAAACACATTTTCACCAGAAATGTGCTTTTATTTGTCAGAACTTCACAAAATTTGAGTTAATATATTTTTTGGGCTTTGCTAATTTTTAAAGACACTTTATTCAAGTTCTATTGCCCCATTCCATTTTTGGTAGAGGTAGATGCCTATGGATCTAGCTTTGGTGGTGTACTATCTCAATGACCAGGTACTCCTTTCGAGTTACATCCTTGTGCCTTTTTTATTCTCATAAGCTCTCTGGCATGGAAGGAAACTGTGATGTGGGGAATAGAGAAGTTTTAAGCATAAAGCTACCTTTGAAGAACGGCATCATTGGTTAGCAGGGGCACAACATCACTTTTTAGTGCTGATGGAGCATCATAATCTCAAGTATATGGAAATCATCAGCATCAGGCTAGACCTACAATCCTGGGTCTAAGAACTGTAAAGTAAAATGCCCTTTCCTGGTTATATGATAATGCACCTTCAGCCCAGACAAAGAAACCCATCTGCTCCCCTCAAGTATCATTGTAGTGGGAGATTTTTGATGAAAAAGGCCCAAGAAACTGATTCCAGTCCTGCTGACTGTTTGCTTGACAAAACATTCCCTTCCATTTACACCCACCAATCTTACAGAGAGGTCACACATCCCAAAGCACTGGACACCCTGGTATTCATTGCACATTGGCTTTGGTCAACAAATTGTGGTGGCCATCAGTAAAGCAAGACACTACTAGATTTGTTAAAGAATATATTGTGTGTGCACAAGCCAAGTCCCCCAGACAGTTGGTCAGCTTGATACCTATACCACACTGTACGTAGTCCCACTGAGGCATAGACGTTAATACCAATCTTCCTGCATCTTAAGGGTGTACAACCATCTAAATTCTCATTGATAGATTTTTCCACAACATGCTCTCTTATTCCTGTGATAAACTCCACTCAGCCTGGGAAACCACTGAAGCTGTCTTCCTCAATATGTTTAATATTATGGACTACTTGAAGACATAGTCTCTGACTGCAGTACCTGATTTACCTCCCATATATGGAGGGTCTTTTTTCCCTGTTTGAACATAAACATGTGTTTAACATCTGTCTGCCACACTCAATCAAATGGACACATTGAGCATCTAAACCAAGAGATTGGAAGAGTTCTCCATTTATACTGTTGTAGGTTGCTGAATGAATGAAGTAGATCACTATCTGTCATGAGTTGAGTATGCACAGACTTTGTTGAGAAGTGCTTCCACTGAACTGACCCCTTCATTGCATCCTAGGTTTCTAGTCTGCCTTATTCCCCTGGGCTGGAGAACCCAGTTATGTGCCTGCAGTGGATGACAGGATGAAATGGAGTGAGCAGACCTGGGAGACTAATGTAGGGTTGCAACAAGCTGTAAAGTGGCAAAAGCTGTAAGCTGCTCAATGTAGAAAATCAGTAGCAACCCTGACTCAGGGGTAGAAGATGTGGCTGTTTGTGTTTCAAATGTCCCTCCAAGAAGTTACAGTGGTGGTTGAAAATTTATGAACCGTTTAGAATTTTTCATACTTCTGCATACATTTGATGTAATACTTCATCAGATTTTCACAGAAACAAATGAGACAAAAATATTAGTTGGTCACTTATTTATTAAGGAAAATGATCCAATATTACAGATCTGTGAGCAGCAAAAGTATGTGAACCTTTAGGATTAGCAGATAATTTAAAGCTGAAATTAGAGTCAGGTGTTTTCAATCAATGGAATGACAATCAGGTGTGAGTGACCATTGTGTTTTGTTAAAGTACAGAGATCTATCACAGTCTAATCTTCACAACACATGTTTGTGGAAGTGTATCATGGCATGAGCAAAGGAAATTTCTGAGGACCTTAGAAGAACAGTTGTTGAACATTGAACAACAGTGGTGTGCATGGCAGGGTTGCAAGTAGAAAGCCACTGCTTTCCAGAAAGAACACTGCTGCCTACAGTGTATCACAAAAGTGAGTACACCCCTCACATTTCTGCAGATATTTAAGTATATGTTTTCATGGGACAACACTGACAAAATGACACTTTGACACAATGAAAAGTAGTCTGTGTGCAGCTTATATAACAGTGTGAATTTATTCTTCCCTCAAAATAACTCAATATACAGCCATTAATGTCTAATATATGTTTCAGTGCAGAAGTCAAGAAATATTAATGTGTCTGTTATTTGGTTTTTGGAAGTACTGCTAAATGCACAAATAAATCAGTGTAGCCTACATTCTGTTTTTTAATAGGCAAGTCCTAAAGGCCAGATGAATGAAACATATTAAGTGAAGTTTTTACTCACACCTTCAGTCCTTTTACTTTCAGTATGCTGCACAAAACCATTTCGGGAAAAAATACTTTCAATATATATACAAAGGTTTGTACGAAGGTCCACACTAGCACACTTATACACACTAATACACTATATATTTAATATATACACTAATATATACATTTTATACACTGATTTATGTATGAAAAATTAGAATCGTCTTGTTCATTGAATTGCCAGGATTGAAACTTACCATCTCCTGAAGGCAATACTTTACATTAAGGAACCCTGTATGTGTCCCCTGGTCATGTATATGACAGAAACGTGGATTAAGTCTGGGCTCCTCCACCCTTTCATCTCTCCACTGCTCCATTGTTTTAAAATATTATTTAAAATATTAGAACTCCATGTGAATTGTTTGAGTAAAACTACAAAACCATTTAAGATTAATTTTCATTAACAAGCAATTGCAAATATTTTAGTTATTTCACTCCTTTCAGTGCATAATGTCATCAAAATATTCATCAATATCTTGAGAAATATCTGAGTGTAAAGGGCAAGACCAGAAATTACAACTGAATATACATGTCCTTTTGCCTCTCAGATGACACTGCATTAGAAATTACCACATTTCTGTGATGAATATCACCATATGGACTGTTCATCTCTGCATCCACAAATACAAGCCAAACAATAAAATGTCTAGAAATGCTGCTGACTTCTCTGGGCTTCATTTCATCAGAATGTGGTCTGATGGATCAGCCTTTCAGATTGTAGAAAATAATGGACGTTGCATTCCCTGATTCAGTTGAAGTTCCTTCAAAGCTATAGACTAAGCAACAATGTTACAATTCAGATTGTTTTCAGCTTAAAATTCAAAAGCAATGGGACTGTCATGGTATGGAGGTGTATTAGTGCTCATGGCATTAGTAACTTCCACAACTTTAAAGGTACCATACATACTGAAAGATATTTAAACATTTTGGAGCAACATATGCTGCTATCTCGATAATGTCTTTTTCTCAAACATACATATTTTACTGACCTAGATGATATAAAGATTCAGGCATTCATAACCAGTTCCTGTTATAACCAGTAAGTCATGTGATTTCAGAGAAGTCTCCCTGCTGCCCTACATAAACACCCCAGCTCTGTTTCTTAGTTACTGAAGCAGCAAATTTACAATAACAGCAGAAAGCAGATGACAAGAGCTGTGTCCTCACTCAGGTTGGGTTTCATTCATTTAACTCATCTTTACCTATTTAAGCTTTTAGGAAAAGCATCAGTTATTTGTTCATAATAGTCAATAATAATACAGAATAGACAAAAAGAAGATAAATTTATGGTATTTATAGCATGTTACATATGGAATATTTATTTGAGTCACATTGAGGAAATGTACTTTTGGCTAAAACATTTTTAGGTAACATTGTCCTATGCTTGATATAATAATTTAAGGGAACTGCGCATGCAAAAAAAAAATATGATGACAATTTTATTTATTTGACAAACATCTTGGTAACATTCATCAGTAACAGGCCATGTATTTTTGTCCTTTTTAACCTTAAATGTTTTGTGACTAGACAGGAAAAATACCCATCACAGATCTTTTTGTTATGAATTTGCTGCCCTTTGAAATGAAACCCAGTGCTTGGTGGTGTGTTTATGTGGGTAGACTTCTTTGAAATCATTTCTTTTTGAAGATCTGAAACTAGTTCAAGAAAGTTGATATGACAGAAAAGTAGAGTATGTATATTTTGAAGAAAGCAACGGTATTTATTCAGTTTGTGCAATGCAGCTGGTCTTTAAACTTGCTGGGTTGTTTTTTCTATCCAAATAAAGGGTTAAGCCTGCCATTAATTTGTATATTTCTTTTTACTCATTAACTATGTACTTTCTGCTGCTTATTACATGGTAAATTTATTTACGTGTTTATTCACAACAAAGTACAACCCCAATTCCAATGAAGTTGTTTTGTGCAAGTATTAGCTCATGCTAATAGCATAGATGTAACAGATAATGAACAGGACTTTGACACGCACAAGAAAATTCTCATTTTACTTCTTTATATGAGTAAACAAACAAGTATTTACCCTTTATAAGTTTTCATGTTTTTTGTCACAAAAAAACTTAATCACAGTGGATTTATTTGATATTTAACACTGATCAACATAAACTTTTTAATGTCCAAGTGAAGTCAGATCTATGAAAAGTGATTTAAAATAATTAGAAATATAAAACACAAAGTAACTGATTGCATAAGTATTCACTCAAGTCAGTACTTAGTAGTTGCAAATTCAGCAGTCATATGAAAAATATAGGAAAAGTCATTTTTATTTTTATTTTACTTTTACTGTTCAGCATAGAGCAGTGTAAACTCAGGATACTTGAATCCTATTTTTATTTTAGCAGGTTGGCAGTGCTAAGCATTGAAGATTTTACACAATCATAAATAATTCTTCTTTAATATGCGATGATGTACAGGTTAACATGTCTATACCTGAGAGGATGCATTTCACCCATGCAACACCACACTGCACAGGACTACACTGTTCTTTAGCCAGACTTATGCATTAATCTTTTGCTACACTGCCACCCAGTGGTGCACAAAACAGTATGTAAAGTCAATAGTGCACAAACCCCTAAAGAGCTCATTTTAATACTACTCTGGAGCATTTATGGTTCCACTTTACAGAGAACAAACATTCTACAATCACTTAGAAACCCATATTTTTATGTTTTAAGCCTAAAATGTTGCATTATTTTATGTAGGCTATGGTGCAGGAGGCTGAGGGAAAATATGGAGGATTAAACTTATAAATAAGTTTAATGGACATCCCACCAGGAACAGGTGAGCTCTCTGATGAAGATAAAATCAGCAATAACATGAGAAAAATAACAACAAACTCCAAAGAGACACAAAGAATTTATCCTGAACACAGTGCATAATTGATTCAGACCAAGATCCCAGAGTAATAATAATAATAATAATAATAATAATAATAATAATGATAATAATAATAAACATAATAACAAGTATTATTATTATTATTAATTTATGTATTTGTTTAGTGTATTTCTTATACCTTAGCACACTTTGCAATCAGGTGACAGTTTCCCAGATTATGAAAATAAACGTCAGCGCTTGAGAAAGATTTGCAAGGTTCAATTTGTATTTTCCAAAGAAAAATACAGAAAAAAACTGAGAAACATTAAGACAGCACTTGCAGAATGTGAAATGTATTCACATAATTTGGCTAGCCTACTGGACTTTTAATTGGATACACAGTCAAATGTATAACAAGACTGATTTAATTTCACAGTAGAATAAGTTTCAGCAGATCTTTAACTGTCCTTGGAGTCTGTGACAGTTTTCTTCTTTGTTTAACCTTTCCAGAAGTTTTTAATTGAACTTGAAAGATTTAGTTTAAAATGACAGCAGAATGGATTACATGAAATAGAAGATCAAACGGTTTTATCCACTGAAGAAAGTGCCAAGTTCATTCTTTCACTTTTGTTTACATTTTATCAGTTTTAGAATTTACTTTACAAATCTAAAGATAAAATGAAGCAAATAATAAATTTAAAATGGTCTTCGTTTTAGGATAATGAAGAGAGAAAGAGGATGATCTTACGTCTCAAGCTGAAATAAACACAGCGTCCATACAGTCCCAAGCGGTAGGGACAGCATTCCAAGGTGATTTAAAGCAGGACATAGAAATAAACAACATCACCTCCAAACCATCACAAGATCATCACTGTCCCCAAAATACCAGCTCATCACAACAATTTCAAGTGGGTGAGCTTCCAGTAATTACCAAAAGAAATGGATGCGCAGAGAAGACCAACACATCAATAGTCCACAATAATGAATGTGAAGAAATGACCAGGATGCCCCCCAAAACTACTCAGAAGAAAACCCAAGCTGAAGAGCATTTATTTAATATAAAATTGGAATCCTCACAAGCAGAATTATTTAGAGAAAACTCCAGCGCAACACTTGAACCAGTGGACAGCCATCCAGAAACTGAAGTGGCACCTAAATCATCCATTTGTAACATGCCATCCTCCAGTGAATCAACAGTCAATGTTGTGCTGTTTGGAAACAGCTCTGCAGTCTGCTTTGGAGACGAGAACATCTTATTAGGAAAAGAGCATGTTCATCCAGAGCAGGACAAGTTCCCCAGAAGAAGAGAAATATCAGGACGTGATGTTTCAGTGATTAATATACTTGACTTGTATGAAGGTGAAATGTACCTGGACCCAGTGGAGTACATCACCGGTCAGCTACTCAATGAAAATAATATCCATTCTTTCATCTTTGTTCTGCAACAGAGGTTTTTTACAGATGCTGATAAGCTGGGAATAGAATGGCTACAAAAAACATTTGGTGAAAGTGTGCTGCCTTTTGTGATGATTCTCTTCACTTATGAAAGCGAGGAGGACAGTGACACCATCATAGACGACCTGAAGAAAAATCCTGTTCTAGAGCAGCTGCTTCAGAAGTGTGGAGACAGATACCACACCTGCAGCAAGAGCATGAACAACCAATCAGAGATGAAAACACTGCTGGAGAAGATTGACCACATGGTTTCTGAGAACAACCAGCGCTGCTACACTGCAGAGATATATAATACAACGTCAACACAAAAGGAACAGCTACAAGACAGCAAGACTCAGCAAACTGGTAAGTGATTAGCTTTGAGTTTTTAATGCATACATACAGAATGGCTGCCATCAGGAAGTTTTGTTCTGTATGCTTGAGAAAGAGATATGTGCTGTGGAGCTGGAGCTAGGGTTCAGCAGTTGTGGCAATTTGGGGTTTGGTGGACATTATTAATTAATGGTGGACATTAATTAATTAATTAATTAATGTTAATTTGGTGGACATTAATCATTTCTTTTAAAGTGTGAGTCAGCAAGTATTTGAATCTTTTGAACTATTTGAAAATTTAAATCAAACTTTTTTCTGTTTTCACAGGAATAACAATAGTATGTGGTAAATTTTAATACAAAATTTCATTTGTATGTGACTTTGTATGTTCGGTTTTTGTGTTGTATCAGTCTATAATTGGTTATGGCAATGGAAAATTCATTGTATCAAGCAGTAGCAGAGATTGTCTACACATCTACACATTTGTATTCAAATGTTTGTGAATTTCTTAAGACGCCAATTTGAATTAAATATGAATAACAGTCTAATGTAATACTTTTATTCTTTCATTAGGATTTCACTAAATATATTACATTTAACAAAGTGTTTCTGTCCTTCCTTTCAGAAGATGAAGCTGCAGGTGCAAATCTAACTGTAGATAACTCCAGCGAAGCAAAGACTGAAGAGCAAACCAAAATAATAGAAGGGGACAAGGTAAATATTGACTATAAGGAGTAAAAGATATCAAAAAAGGATGGAAACAAACATTATATATATATATATATATATACACACACATTTTTCATAACATATAACCCAAATGATAGAATGCTGCAGACCAGATTAGCTCTGGGCTTAAACTGAGACAAGCTCTGACAGAGAAAAATTCAGAAACAAATTATCCATCAACTGCTGCTCCACCAATTAGTAACATAAATGAGAATATGAAATTGTTCTGTTTGTAGATAAATCAGATGCTTAGTAGCTAATCTCTGCAGAACATATGTGTGTTAAATGTAATACAGTTAAAAACTTATTCACTGACGGTTCTGCAGCTCCTTCAGAAATAGCTGTTTGGTGCTGTCAGCAACACTGTCAGATTCATAAAACACAGTGTTAGATAAATCATGATGTTAAGGATAAAGAACATTATGGTGACACATTTTCTCATTACAAACCAAATTCCAGTGAAGTTGAAATGTGGACTCGTCAGACCACAGGACACTTCTGCTTTGCATCAGTCCATCTCAGATGAGCTCGGGCCCAGAGAAGCCGGCAGTGTTTCTGGGTGTTGTTGATATATGGCTTTCGCTTTGCATGGCAGAGTTTTAACTTGCACTTGTAGATGGAGCGACAAACTGTGTTCACTGACAGTGGTTTTCTGAAGTGTTCCTGAGCCCATGTGGTAATATCCGTTACAGAATGATGTCGTTTTTTAATGCAGTGCCGCCTGAGGGATCGAAGGTCACGGGCATTCAATGTTGGTTTTCTGCCTTGCCGCTTATTTGCAGAGATTTCTCCAGATTCTCTGAATCTTTTGATGATATTATGGATTGTAGATGATGAAATCCCTAAATTCCTTGCAATTGCACATTGCATCTTAAACTGTTGGACTATTTGCTCACGCAGTTGTTCACAAAGTGGTGAACCTCGCCCCATCCTTGCTTGTGAAAGACTGAGCCTTTCAGGGATGCTCCCTTTATACCCAATCACAACACTCACCTGTTTCCAAATAACTTGTTCAGCTGTGGAATGTTCAACACAGGTGTTTTTTGAGCATTCCTCAACTTTTATTGCCCCCGTCCCAACTTCTTTGGAACGTGTTGCAGGCATCAATTCAAAATGAGTGAATATTTGCAAAAAACAATAAAGTTTGAACATTAAATATCTTGTCATTGTAGTGTATTCAATTGAATATAGGTTGAAAAGGATTTGCAGATCATCGTATTCTGTTTTTATTTATGTTTTACACAATGTCCCAACTTCAAACTTCATTGGAATTTGGGTTGTATAAATGAGAATATCAGCTTGTTTTACTGTTTGTGTGATGTGACACTATATTCTCTCATTTGCATGTACCCTTAGCAATTCATTACAAACTTCCCTGCAGAAATATTCCCAAGTGATCCTAGAAATATTTGTTTTAAGTATTTTGGGTATGTTTTACAAATAAAAAAAAAAAATGTAGAACTTCTGCTCAGGAACACATATAACCTTCAGGGCTTCTGTGTTAAATTGCCCTTGTCCCAACTTGTTTTTGGAATGTGTTGCAGGGCACAAAGGATGTATAAAGGGCAAGAATGGATGTATATTTACATTTGAAATCAAGTTGATCCGACAAAATATTAAATATATTTTGTTCATACTGTCCGCAATGAAGTCAACGTAAATTTTACAAATAATTTTTTTTTCTTCGTCTCATCTGAAATTTTATTGCACAGGAGGAAAATCCAGAGCATGGAACAGCAGAAGACAGATCACAGCAATTTGAAGAAAAACAGAAAACAGAGCTATTCATTAAACTTAATCTTACAGGAAAATTAGAACAAAAAATGAAAATGGAAGATGTTCTTCAAATAACTAAACCCTCTTCAGAGAATGATTTAGTTCACACTTTTCTACAAAGACTGCTGCTGATGAACTACACAGCAAGATGTGGAGAAGGCAGTAAAATCAATCAAACACACTCAGACGGGATGATTAATCAAACTCACCCAGTTGCTGAAAATGCTGATGAGAATGATATTTATAATGATATCTTTACACAGGAAAATGAAGAAGCAGTCCAGATCAGTCTTGTTCATCCTATGGATGTTCAGATGGCTCTGTTCCACTGCTCAGATCATTTCCTAAGGCAGTTGATGGTCACAAAACTATCACAGTGTCAATACGCAGTTCCTTTACTGGTCCCTAATCCCTTTACCAGAGAGATTGAGTTCCCGCTGTGGACGTTTCGCCAAATCAAGAAAAGCTGGAAAACCACTGATAAAACATCCAATGTCATTAGCAAAGAAAAAACTACAGTTACTACAGACGATGAAGGTTTAACCAAAATCATGTACAATGAAAAGGCTATTGCCACTGCAGACACTCCAATGGTGGCATTCTTCAGGCTTGGTGATGTGTCATCATCAAAATCTCAGCTGATAGACAGTGTAATCAATAAAAAACACAGTACATTCTTCCATCGGCACTGCACTGGCAGTAACACAAATCGTCTACTGATGGATGGTGTGGTGGAGATTGCCTGGTATCTCCCATCAGGGAAAAGTATGGATCACTTCACCGATTGTGTGGCATTCTGTAATCTGCATGGTGATGCAGGAGCCCAGCAATTGGAGAAGCAAGTGGAGATTCTGAGTGAAATGTCATCTGTGAATGTTGTATTTCTACCCAATCTTAATAAAAATGACAAAAGAATGGCAAAGTTGCAGAAGCTCTATAAGCTCTCCAAACCAATGATTTGTCTGCTTTCTGAGGAATCTTCACATGTCACTCAGATGAGGGCTGGGAAATACAGAATTGGTCTTAAAGACAGAAATCAGTCAGCCATATCTAAAGAACTTACAACAACAATTAGAGAACTCATCTCTAAACCTTCAGTTACTTTCAAACTTGAAAATGTAGCAAAACACTCAGGGATCCAAATGGATGAGGAATTTGAGGACTGCAAAAGAGGAAGAGAAGCAGCAAAGCACCTTACAAACTTACTAGAAGGAAAAGACTTATCCAGAAACAAAGAAACACACCTTCCCTGTCAAGGACGACTGTGGAAAAAATGGTGTCAAATGAATAAAGAACTGCACAAACCACAAGGCTCCTACATTGAGCTCAAAAAGAGTAGAAAACAAATGGAAATGAAGAAATTGCGTGAGCAGCAGAAAGCATGTGGCCTCAGAGAATTCATGAAGATGTTTATAGAAAAACTGAATTCACAAACTACTGATGAGATGGTGTTTGTTCTTAAATGGATCACAATTTTTCTGGACAACTACACTGCAAATATATCATCCTTTCATAATGAGTATTATGAAAAGTGGTCAAAGATCTTGAACCTTAAAAAAAGTCATGACAAATCTGGGCAACTGGAGACAGAACAGGCAGAACTGGAGAAGATTTTAGAAAAAATTAATGCTGCAGCCTTTGGTTTGGAGCACATCTTGAGAGAGATTGGTCAGATATATGAATCAAATACATGTGTACAAAAAAATAAAAAAGAAATAGGAAAATTTAATGTATCTTCCTTACCAAGGCTTGTAGCAGACTTGATGATATCTGGATTTCCACTGGAGCTGATGGATGGAGATACAGCTCATGTACCTCAAATATGGGTTTCTGCTGTTCTAGATGAAGTCAGAAATAAACTGGGAGACCAGAGAGTTTTTGTCCTGTCAGTTCTGGGAATTCAAAGCTCTGGGAAATCTACCATGCTCAATGCTATGTTTGGACTCCAGTTTTCAGTCAATGCAGGAAGATGCACAAGAGGAGCCTTCATGCAGCTGGTCAAAGTGTCAGAAGAAATGAAGGTAGAACTGAAGTTTGATTACATTCTGGTTATTGACACAGAGGGGCTTCGTGCTCCTGAACTGGCTGGAATGTCAACAAGACATCATGATAATGAATTGGCAACATTTGTCTTAGGACTTGGAAACATGACATTGATCAACATATTTGGAGAAAATCCAACAGAGATGCAGGACATCCTTCAGATTGTTGTTCAGGCCTTCCTGAGGATGAAGAAGGTCAGACTAAATCCCAGCTGTATGTTTGTGCATCAGAATGTTGGAGACATCACAGCTGGGGAGAAAAACATGGAAGGAAGGAGACGTTTGCAGGAGAAACTGAATGAAATGACAAAGCTGGCAGCTAAAGAAGAAGCATGTGATGCAGAATGTTTCAGTGATATCATTACATTTGACGTGCAGAGTGATGTGAGGTACTTTGCACAGCTCTGGGAGGGCAGCCCACCCATGGCTCCACCAAACCCATCATACAGTGAATGTGTTCAGGAGTTGAAGAATGCTATTCTCAGAAAAACATCTAAATCTCGTATAATGACACTGTCAGAATTTAAAACAAGTTTAAATGATTTATGGAATGCACTTCTTCATGAAAACTTTGTGTTTAGCTTCAGAAACACTCTGGAGATTGCAGTGTACAGGAAACTGGAAACTGAATTTGGGAAATGGACCTGGAATCTGAGAAGCACCATGTTGAGTACTGAAGACAAATTACTCAATAGAATATTGAATGGAGACCCTCAAGTAGCTGAAAAAGACCTCATAGAAAATATGAAGAAGAAAAAAGAGGAAGTGATGGAATTAATGAAACAATACTTTGAAGAGGACAAGGACAAAGAAACTCTGATTCAATGGCGAAGCAGATTCATTAACAAAATTGAGGAACTTCATGATGAACTTGTCAGGGAAGCAAAAAAAAAGTTAGATGAAGTTCTTCAACAAAGGAAAACTAAAGAGAAGCTGGAGAAAAGAAAGAAAGAGTATGAAAACAAGCTTTTTAATCTGAGTAAAGAACTCGCTTTGAGGCTAAAAAAGGAAGAAACAGATGAACATGCACTCAAGAGAGAATTTGACAGTGTTTGGGAAAAATGAGTCACTAAGCTCACGCAAAACACACCAATGATGAAAGACATTCATTTCTGGGAGGATGTTACACAAATCCTGTCTGAAAGCTGTGAACTGTATTTTTTGCAAGAGCATTTTAGTCAGAAAACCTATAAAAAACCAGACAGTGTTGGAAATTTCACTGATTATATTATTTTGAACAAAAATGACAAGAATTCAGAAGTTTCTTCACAAATATGTTGCCTCTTCACTGTATAATAGACTACCTGTACGTATAACAGGCAAACAGACCGAACAACTTGAAAATGATTTATGTGCAGAAGACAACATGTCAATAAGGAATCTGGTCAATGACATTGGTGAGCAAACATCTGACTTACTCAAGGTAATAGAAAGTTTACATCTGGGTTACAACAGTGGCCAAAGTCAGGAAATAACAGGCTTTGTCCAAAATGATGTAAAGTCATTTCAAATTGAGAATCACAGATTTGTGTTAAAGAAGGAGTTCACAGTGGATCTGTGTCTGTATGTATGCCAACATGCAGAGTCCACATTTGTCGAATGCCACAAACAATTCACAAAAACAAATGATCCAAAACATTATCTGGAGAGTCAGAAACTGCAGTACTATAAGGTCTACAGGAACTTCTGCCAAGATGCTACAACAGCAACCATATTTGGTGATCTTATCTGCAGCAAACTTGAACAACCAATCCTGCAAGCAGTCTACAATCAAACTGCTATTGATGTGGCAGCAGATATGAAAGATTCAAGCCGTGCATTTAGCAGTAACCGATCCAACTTGGAGAAGCGTATCCTGAAATCCCTTGCAGAAGAGGAGGACTTTGAGAAGTACAAGGAGTACATTCACAGTCCCAAACAATACTTCAGGACATTTATAGCAGATCAGACTGCCAAATACCTCAACCGTGAAAACAAAAAGGTTCAGATCATTTTTAAAAACAATCTGAAAAATAAAAAATGAGAATAACCAATGCAGTGCATGTAGCAACAGAGGAGGTCAAGAACAGTCATGGAAATACCAGCATGTGGCTGAAAAGCTTCTCTTCTAATCTAATAGATGAGCTGAACTTCACTGAAATATTGCGTGTTGATCATTTGGAAGTTACAGACTTTGATTTTCTTAGTGAAATTTTAAATGAAGCTCTTTCAAAGACTGTAGAGTTACATAGTGCAGACATTAAAATGGAAGCATTCCAGAAAAGGTCAGTTGAGATTTTGACTGAACATCTGTCTCAGTGCTGCTGGGAACAGTGTCCTTTCTGTAAAGCCATCTGCACTGGAACAATGAAAGGCCATGATGGAGAGCACAATGTTCCTTTTTTACCATATTGGAAGTGGTTTGTGTGCAAATTCCAGAAGGAGCTGGAAAACTTCTACGGTAAAAATTTCCAGGGGCTGGGGGAGATTCCTGGTGAATGGAAGACGTATACTAAGGAGGATGCTATTGAGAGTTTGAACAGTTACATTTAAGTAAGAAGAAAAGATTATTATATAGTATTATTCTTAGAAATGAAGACATTCACAGGAAAATATCTGTGCAATATCAGCAATAGTAATCAAAAGACAAATAAGTAGACAATGAAAACATATAAATAAGGACTTCTTGAACTTTTAATCAGTTGCATTACTTGCATTATTTTTTTTCTTTCTCAGTTTTACGTTTGTATGAAAAGTTAATGATTTTCATGATTCTGCAGGTAAGGACCCTTAATAAGATTTAATTTAGTCCAAATGTTATTCTGGAATCAATTTAGCTTGTTTTCCTATTCATGTCTCTTTTTAGGTAACATTACTTTGTGCATTTTGTTGTTAACTGTCACTATAAATGTAAATTCTGTACCATGTATTCCAATTAGTTTCAAACATCATAAGCTGTTAAATGATACAATGTCTAGAAAAATGTACAGTTTTTAACTTCAACAACTTTGCTCATTCCTGAAAATATTTTGTTTTATTACAACAGCATGAATCAAAACATTTTATGCTTAATAATCACTGACTGTCAATATTCAATATTCTATAAGTTAATCTGTTTAATGAAGTATGATTCAAAATGGTGTAACAAATATTTCTTAATAAAGTGAATCTATGTTTATTTCTGTTGTTTCCTTGCATAACTAATACATGTGCAATGTAGTAGATTGCACATATAATTGGTGGGCATTATTTACATGATTTGCAAAAACAGCAAACTAGAAAACTACTATTTTGTCCTGATCTGTGACTATGAACATACTTACTGTGGGATATTTTCTTACATTCTTAACCTTTAAGCTACTTCTTAAATTAGAATTCTTTTAATTTCTGGTTTTATGTATTGAGCTGTTTTGTTTTCTCCTGTCTTTCAAATGACTCACATTTCAGTGAGTGAGTGGGTATAATCAGTGGAGGAAGGCATTATAAGAAATATGAAATTATAATTTTTAACTGAAAACTCTACAAATCAGGGTGGACACTGAAAATACAATGACAGCAGCTATAGTGCAAAAAGCACACCTGATTAATACAAAGTATGAGACTGCTTTACCACAGAATGTAGTAAGTTATCGTTTACAACATCTCCTAACTACTGGGCAATAATGTAATTTTTTAATAAAAATTTGTGGAGTTGTGTAAAGGAGGCTGTAACATACTATGATATATTAACAGATAGCCTAGCATATAGAAGCATAGCAGTCACTAAAGTAGCAACCAGAACAGCAATGGAATACAGTATTTGGTTGATACAATAATTCTAGCAGCTAACAATATTAAAGTGAAATGTGCAAAAATGCAAAGTCAGATACTGCTGAGGAAATAAAATGTGCAAAACGCAAGTAGTCAGATCTACAAGTTATTGGGGCCTGACTGTGGTAAGCAAAAGTTACGGTGGTTTCCATGTACTTGCGTTGGAAAGAACATGAAACTCAAACTACTAAAACAGAAATAGCACCATTTGTCGGACCCATCGAGGCTGCTGCCGCCATCAGCAAGTTTCAGTGAACCAAAATGTTAAGGTATTCTTTTGTATGCATTTTATTCGGCTATTCTAGGACACAATACAATAATTCTGTAGTTCCACTGGATTATCGTATGTGGATATACTATTAAAAGGGTGTTCTTGGAGTGAGATCACTGAAGAACCGCTATGAGTTTCTTAAAAAAAGATGGTAAAAGATTTGTGCATGTGAAAAAAGCTTTCAAAGCTTTAAAGAATTTCACATAATGTAGAAGTTCCTCACTAATTTAAGGTTTTCTTCTAGAATCTTTAGTTTATATGGAAGTTCTTCAGTCATATATGTCGTTTCTAAAAATAAGTTAAGTTAAGTAATAGTAATAGTAAGTAATAATAAAAATAGTTCTCCAAAGAACCGTCCATTGAAAGGTTATTAAGGGGAACCAAAAGTGGTTCTTTAATAGTATTGAGTAGATAACTTTCTCTTTTAAAAAGAAAAAAAGAGAGAGAGAGAGAGAGAGAGAGCGAGAGAGAGAGAGAGAGCAAGAGAGAGAGAAAGAGAGAGAGAGAGAGAGCAGTCTGGTTGTTATCTGCATGCCTCTTCTTTTAATCGGACTATCTGTCCTGTTTGTAGGTCTGTCTGTCTGCTCCAAAATCCAATAGCATGAAGACAAAAAGCTACCAAATAAACCAGACACCCGTTTCCTACAGCTTTCAGTAAATTAACTGTTTAGCATGACTACTCAACAAATAAAGGCTGGTAATTAAAATACATTGAATGAATAACTCTGCTAAGTTAGGATACAGTCATACAGAGAAAGTTTGGGGAATTTAAAGACCTCTTTGGTGGACTTGCGTAATTGGATGGAACATCTAGAAGCACTTTTTATAATATCATTTGTGCTTTGGATAACAGAAAGAAGTTGGTGAAGTTTAGGGGAAGCCATCTGCTGTAACAGTGACAGAATAAATAGTGAAGTGTAGCTCACTGTCAGCACCTGCACCTTACAGTTTGGGAAGAATTACCAAAGAAGAATTAGACACTTAAGTTCTGATAAAAAATGATATTGAGTTGAAAAGCTCATGTTCACATTATGAGCACATAAACTAAAAAAAATCAGTAAATGAATCAATCAATACACTGAGAAAGGTAAACATGAACAATCAAGAAGCTACTCAGATACTGTAGAAATAAGGTCCTGACCTTTATGTAAAGTGTTTAGTGCCTCATCTCACTTGATTTGGAAGACCAAAGAACTGGTGGTGGATTTCTGCAGGCGCCCACTTCCCCCTCCAGCAGTGAACATCCAGGGAACGGACATTGAAAGAGTGGACTCTTATAGGTACCTGGATGTGCATCTTAACTATAAACTGGACTGGTCAGACAACACTGCTGCACTTTACAGGACAGGACAGAGCAGACTCATTTGGAGTGCAGAGGCCACTCCTGAGGACCTCTTTTGACACAGTGGTGGCATCAGCTGTGTCCCAGGTGCACTCTAAAAAAAGGGTCTTCAAGGAGTTTTTAGTAAAGACAATGGTTCTTTATAAAAAAATTCTCTCAAAAAAGCATTTGCATCCTTAAAGGGTTCTTTGCATCATTAACTGTCTGTGAGCTCATCTGGTCTGTTTAGTATGTTACATGTCATACATGTGATCACTCACCAAGACAAATGTGTTGTATGTGTAAGTAACATACTTGGTGACATGAAGTGATAAAGATTCTGATTGTGTCTCCAAAAAATGCAGTTTTGCAATATGGTCATATATGTGACTGAAATGGCCTTCCTTCAGGAATTCTAGCAGGAATTTTTGGACAGGGACAGGGAAGAAACATGAATTTTTTATCCATTCTTAACCATTAAACCTTTTATTAAAGTAAAAAAAAAGTTTTTAATTATCTGTGAATCCCTGTAACACCCTTCATTTCAGTACTTTCTAAGCTGTATTGTCCTACAGAAGGGGCAGCAAGAGGGAGTTGGTGTGGGTTGTTAAATTTGGATGGAACTGCACATCTTTCCTTATGGTTTGGTTTAACTGCTACTATGATTTAAATCCATCTGTAACTGTACTAATGGCATGGCAGTTAAAAGCTGCAGGTGAAATACAGTTAGTGTAGTATTTACTCTTTCATGTTACTTTGCTGTAACAAACTGAGTGTGCTTCATTTTTCAAATGTCCACAAATTACAAGGACATTCAAAATTAAGCTAAACTATTGTAATGGGTTTTGCCATTTTAATGTTATCATTGTTAGAACCTTAAATGAGGGTGTAGGGTAACCTGTATTTGTTTGAAGTCTACAGACCAGGGCAAGGATGCTTCAATAAAAGGGAATTTATTTGCTAAACATCAAACTACTTTTGGACTACGTTAAATGACAGACAACAGAAAATAAAACAAACACAAAAGAAAATTATGATAATAAAAGTCAAAAGGACAAAATAGCTTGCATAAAGTGATCCACAGTTAAATGTTATGGGGCATTGTGGTTCTTGGGAAGCAGCTCGAAACTCAGACTTGAAAGAGCCTCTTGAGAATTCAATATGGCTGGATGTAGCTATTAAAAGTTTTCTTATTAAATAAATTGGCATCAGGGCCCTGACTGCAAATTGAAGGAACAACCTTACATTGGAGTCAGGGGCTGACCTCAGGAGGGGTCGTCTCAGGACCGGCTCAGAATTAGAATCAGACAGACATTCACATGTAGGGAATAAGATAAAATAAATATAAAATTCAACAAGATAATATGAAATAAAATAAAACCTGCATTCCTACCATCACTCACTCAGACTGCCATCAACAACCATGCCACGTTCAAATTATAGCCTTATGTAAAGTAAACTTACAAAAGTCAGTCTGATGGAAACCAGCAACCACAAAAACACACTCTTTTTAAAAAGCATTTTCATTTACTTGCATGCAAATTGTGCAGAAATGGAAACAAATTTATAATTTCTGTTACGTTATTTCTTGGATAATGTTCCCATCCCTATGTTTTATTTTGAGAATTCATCCTTATATGTAATATTTATTTTAATGAAACTAAACATACATTTGATCCGCTCTTAATCTAACATTTAATTTTTATATTCAGATCTTAAAAATCTTTAAAGGATCAGGTGGAGATCAGTGTAGGAAATTCTGCATGGTTGAGTGTCTGCTTTGCATTGATGTGTTTACTCCACCTATGCTCATATTTCAATTCCTTCTACTTTCAGTTCTGTGAGTTTGTGTGTGGGTGTGATTGACTCACCTGGAGTGCCACTTTTCTGTCCAGAGCCATGGAGAACGCTGAGACACTTCAGCATTCAGCTAATTTATTTATTTCTTTACCTTTTACATATTTATTACAACTATAAAATTCAAGGTTCACATGCAGATCTGTATTATGCATTCATGAAAGTTCCAATATTAAAAATATTAAGTTCATTAACTCCATTAAGTCATCATTTTAATCAAATAAAGTTAAGTACAGATCAGCTTTAGGTTAAAAGTTACACAAAATTAAATAAATCAACAAAAATATATTGAGTTTGCTCAACAAATCATTCATGTGATGCTGAACAGTAAGGGTGTTGGATTAGGGTTTTAACAAACATATACCCGGACAAAGCTCAAAACATAAACGGGCTTTTCTGGTTTGGAACAGGCCATCAAAACTAAAGGTTGATGTTTACATGGACTTAAATGTTTAATCTATTTTAATTATTTTAACTATTAGTTTTGCTTCCGGTTCCGGCGTGGTATGGAGTAGTTGGGTGTTTGGTAGCCTCCGCGGAGAGATTTTTACATTTCTATCCTTACTGCACCTTTTTCTTTCCTACTATACTGAATATTTACGTGACTTTATTTTTCAATGAGTGCAAACTCCGAAATGCCTCCTAAGTCGAGCAAATTGACAACCTCCACGCAGTCGCTTATTCGGCCTGTGGCGAGCGCTGCATCGTCTCCAGCACATGCTGCACCACCTATGGCGGGTGCGTCTGCTTCGGCAGGTACTGCCTCTGTGGACATTTCAGCTCCGAAATCCGAGCTGATTCGGGCTGTCATCACCGAAATAAAGACAATTCTAGATGACCACCACTCTAAGCTCAGATCTGAGCTTACGGTTATGAAAGCTGAAATAATGCGGGACTTTGCAGCATTAAAAACGGAATTCGGCGGCATTAAAAATACAGTGTCGGGCATTGAGCATGCTCTGTCCGCATGCACCGACGAAACGTCTGCGCTTCGGACTACAGTCGAGACCCTGACCAAGGATGTGACCCGGCTCGAGGATAGATGTGAGGATTTGGAAGCCAGGTCCCGCCGCCAAAACACTCGGATTATGGGAATCCCGGAGGACGGCTCTTTTTCACTGACCAACGCGGCAGTTTCTAAGCTTCTTATGGAAGCGTTTAAGTTGGAAAAAACTCCTCTTGTGGAAAGAGCCCACCGTTCTCTGGCACCCAAACCAAAACCTGGTGGAGCGCCGTGGCCCATCATCACGAGGCTTCACAACTATGCAGACTGTGCCTGTTATGTATGAACCTGAGAGATGTCCTACCAATACTTACCACCAGGGGGGCGGACCGCCACTAGGGTATAGGGATTCTAAATGTAACCATAGCCACCATATAGTCCAATAAACCAGTGAGTGATCCAGCAAGAAGTTGTCCTTCGTGCTCTGTGTGTCAAGTAATAATGTTTACTTAGTTACACTAAAAGGGAGCAACATAACATAAATTGGCGACGAGTTGTGTATTTCGGAATAGTTCTCATCGACTGGCAGTGAACGTTTAGTCAGCTTTGAGTGAGTTTTAGACCGGAATGAACACCAGCGTTCTTGGATAGCTAATGTGCTAATCAACTATGAGCCAACCATTATCGGATGCCTCGAAAACAGCTAGTGCTACGTCAATGGATTCAACGATATCAAGGGCTTCAAGTTCATCTACAGTACAAGTAATCACAGAAAGACGCATGATGGCTGGAATATATGGACATATGGATGTTTTCGATGAGTCTGGTGAGCAATGGGCAACGTATATTGAACGTTTTGAGCATTATGAATGAATGAATGAATGAATGAAGCCTTTATTGTCACATAGTCACCAAAGTAACCAGCGAAATTATGATCAACCCGTCCGAGCACACACAATATGACAAGGGGGGAGACAGGACAGGAAGACGGCATGAGAAACAGAGAAACAGAATACATTGGGTAAGGGAGGAGACAAAACCCCCCCCCAGACTGAGTTCCTAAGGGAACTCAGTCTAGGAACAGAGAAAAAAACACCTCAGCATTAGCACACAGTTCCACACACACAAAGTCCATAACTTGCTACGGGGATGGGGGCGGGGGGTGCAGACAAATCCAGCGTAGTAAGCGGCCATCCGGATCTGCAGCCATCCGGCGCTGATCAACAGACCCGTCATACCATACCAGGGGGGTAAAGCGGCGAAGGCGTTGGAAGGGGGAGGGGGTAGGAGGGAGGGGAGGGGGGAGGGGGGAGTGGAGGGGGGGGGATAAGGGCCTGAAGAAGGCGCCCTGCTCGGCATCCCAGTCCAGGTATCTCACAGTTCGCAGGGTGGAATGGCGATAACACAGCAAACGCCATGGAGACAACCTTGATCGGGCCCAGGCAGAGTCAACAATCAGCAGATCCAGGGAAGAGGGGGAGGAGGATAAGAGAGGGTCTCGCAGCAGTGTTCCTCTGGAGGAGATATGATGTACCAGCCAAGGCCAAGGCCCGCGCTGATACGGGGAGCCGAAAGCAGATAAGAAGGTTTGCAGGCTTCGAGCGAGTAGCCGTATTTTTTTACGGTAGCTCACCAAGTCCATTATGGTCACTCCAACGATCCATTTTCCTTTGCAAAGCCGCCAACTTCTCCACGATGTTATCCAGGGTACGACTTACAGTCAAAGTCTGAGTGTTGACAGCTCTGCCCACCACATCAATCATGTCGGGCAGCTTCAAGGGGCCGTGGACAGCTGCCCCCATTTTGTGAATTTTGCGATACACCAGGGCAATGCCCAATCCAATCAGCAAAGCACCTGCGATCATGGTTCCGAATAGGTAGACGTCCTCAATATCCTCCACGGATAGAGCCGCCAGACACACGACACGCCAGCTCTCCCATGCGTCCATCGTGTAGCCAGCTGCAAACGTTCCGGCAGGACAGGCTGGTTCCCCCGAACCAGAACTTCTCGTCGAGAAGATGGTGTCAATTGCGCCGAGAGACCATTTAATCAAATCCATATTTTAGGTTTGAAGAACAGCGCGGAGAGAGTCTCTCAGTAAAGAGCTCAGACTAGACACAGAAGCAAAGCAGGAGAGATAAGGGAGAGGAGAGGAGGAAAGTGCGACCGCCTTCGTTGAGAGCCAGAGAGGATGTGGTGGCTAATGACATTCCTGAGGCTAAGAAGGTTTCAATACTCTTTAGTGTTATGGGACCTAAAACGTATGGACTGCTTCGTAGTTTAGTAGCTCCCGTGGCACCTGGCACTAAGACTTACGAACAGGTTGTGACTGTGCTTAGAGATCACTTCACGCCGAAACCGCTTGTTATAGCCGAAAGGTTCAGGTTCCACAAGCGTAACCAGGGGGAAGGAGAAACGGTAGCGCAGTATGTAGCAGTGCTCAAAAAGCTATCAGAACACTGCGAGTTCGGAGCTTACCTAGAGGACGCTCTGAGAGACAGATTTGTTTGCGGATTAAAGTGCGAAGCTGTGCAGAAACGCCTTCTGACTGAGGACAAGCTCACGTTCAAGAAAGCAGTGGAACATGCAGTGTCAGCAGAAACAGCAGCACGCGACGTACAGCAGTTAAGTCATTCCCTGAAAGTGAACGCTGTGTTTTCGCAAGGTGAAACATGCCGCCGCTGTGGGAAGGGGAATCATAGTGATGATGACTGCTGGTACAAAGATCGCGAGTGTCACCAGTGCGGGAGGAAGGGCCACACGAAACGAATGTGCAGGAGTAAATCAAAATGCAGTCACGAAAGAGAACGTAAACACAAAGAGGGAAAGCCTGAACAGAAAAGCCATACACACAAACGCAGCATGAAAGATAGGAAGAAAAATATTCATCACGTCGACGCGAATGAAAGTGAAAGTGAAGGGACGAAATCAGATAGTGACAGTGACTTGGGACTGTATGCAATGTCTCAGAAAGGGAAATATTCACGCATATCAGTAGTGCCAAAAGTCAATGGAAAGAAAATGGAGATGGAATTGGATACAGGGGCAGCAGTGTCATTGATTCCTTTTGAACTGTACCAGCGAAAGCTGCACAAACTTCCTCTGCAACCTACTGATATCATGCTAAAGACATACACAGGAGAGGCTTTGGCACCAGAAGGAGTCATTAAGGTACAAGTGGCATTGGACAAGCAACAGGCTGTCTTGCCACTGTATGTGGTGAAGGTGGATGCTCCACCATTGTTTGGCAGGGAATGGCTGAGAGCCATTCAACTGAATTGGAGAGACGTAAAGACTGTACATGTAATTGAGCACACACAGACAAACAGCTTAGAGACCGTGTTAAAGAGACACTCTGCTGTTTTCTCCGATCAGTTAGGCACCATGAAGGGAGTGAAAGCCCGGCTCACTCTCAGACCAAACAGCGTCCCCAAATTCTGCCCACCACGCAACGTGCCATATGCTCTCCGACCGCGAGTGGAAGCAGAGCTGAAACGCCTCACAGAGCTTGGTGTCATCTCACCTGTGGCGCATAGTGACTGGGCGACGCCAGTGGTGCCTGTGAACAAGAAGGACGGCACCGTGAGACTCTGCGGGGACTTCAAAGTCACCCTCAACCCAGCTCTCTGCATCGACAAGTACCCAATTCCACGTATTGAGGACTTGTTTGCTTCCCTCGCTGGAGGTCAACACTTCAGTAAGCTGGATCTTTCCAATGCATATCTGCAGATGGAAGTAGAAGAGAGCTCCAAGAAGTTGCTGACCATCTCAACACAGAAAGGACTCTTCTGTTTTAATCGTTTGCCGTTTGGGGTAGCGTCATCGCCCGCCTTGTTCCAGAAGGCCATGGACCAGGTACTCCTCGGGCTGCCACACAGTCACTGCTACCTGGACGACATACTTGTGAGTGGTCCTGACAAGCAGACACACCTGAAAACCCTGGATGCAGTACTCAGCAGGCTAGAGGAATATGGCTTGCACCTCAAGCAAGAGAAATGTCTCTTCTTCCAGGAGTCCGTGGAATACCTGGGTCACATCATCGACGCTGCTGGGCTCCACAAGTCACCGGAGAAGGTACGCGCCATCATAGACGCACCGGCACCAGGCGATGTGAGTCAACTGCGATCTTTCCTAGGAATGCTTAACTACTATGGACGCTTCATCCCTGACCTGGCCACTGTGATTAAGCCGTTGAACGAACTGCTGAACAAAGAGAGAAAATGGCAGTGGACGTCAGCATGTGCATCAGCGTTCCAGAAAGCCAAAGCACTCCTGGTGGCACAAGAGGTGCTCACACACTTCAACCCTGAGCTGCCTCTCCGCCTTGCTTGCGACGCTTCACCCTATGGGGTCGGAGCTGTTCTCTCTCATGTCATGCCAGATGGTGAAGAAAAACCCATCGCCTATGCATCCAGAACGCTCAGCAAAGCAGAACAAAACTATGCTCAGATCGAGAGGGAGGCATTAGCAATAGTCTTTGGAGTACGAAAGTTCCACCAGTATCTTTACGGCAATACATTCACTCTGCTCACTGACCATCGCCCGCTCACAACCATCCTCAGTCCAGTGAAAAGCACACCATCCATGGCTGCAGCTCGCATGCAACGCTGGGCGCTCCTGCTCTCCGCTCACAATTACACCATCGAGTACAGGAAAGGGGCCCTACATGCCAACGCTGATGGACTGTCGAGGTTACCGCTCCCTCATGCTCCCAGTGGGAAACAAGGTGCAGTGGAGGTGTTCTACACGTCACAGTTGGACACTTTGCCAGTCAGCAACGCTGAGATCAAGCGTCATACCATGTCTGACTCCACCCTGTCCTGTGTCATGGAAATGGTCACCACTGGACGTTTTCCCACTGCAAAGGACGCAGGAGACGAGCTGTCACACTACCTCCAGTGCCGCCATGAGCTCACTGTGCAGCACGGATGCCTCATGTGGGGTTTGAGAGTGATTGTGCCACCCAAACTGCGCCCCCGGGTGCTGACAGAGCTACACTCAGCACACCCAGGTGTAGTGAGGATGAAGAGCTTAGCTCGTAGCTACGTTTGGTGGCCTGGCATCGACTCCCAGATCGAACACCAAGCAAAGTCATGCCACTCATGTCAACGAGTACAGAAAGACCATGGCCTAGCACCCTTACATCCTTGGATGTGGCCATCCAGTCCCTGGGAACGGATACATGTGGACTTTGCCGGTCCATTTGAAGGGCACATGTACCTGGTCATAGTGGACGCCCACTCCAAATGGCCCAAGATACACATCATGGATAGCACCACATCCAGCAAAACCATTCAAGTGCTTAGGGGACTTTTTAGTCGCTATGGCATTCCACACAGCCTTGTAAGCGACAACGGCCCTCAGTTCTGCTCTGAAGAATTCAGCACGTTTCTGAAAGCCAATGGAGTCAAACACATTCGCTCAGCACCGTACCATCCTACCTCCAATGGCTTGGCAGAGCGCTTTGTGCAAACCTTCAAGCACGCTCTGAAATCTTCCAGAGGAACTACACCACTGCAACAGCGTCTAGATACGTTCCTCCTGACCTACTGCAACACCCCTCATGCAACAACCAGAGAAAGCCCTGCAATGCTATTCATTGGACGCAAGCTGCGTTCTCGACTGGATTTCCTGAAACCCAGTGTGGCTAGAGCAGTGCACCAGTCGCAGGAGGATCAACAGCAGCGACGCTGGCTGCACTCCAAACAGAGACAGTTTGCAGTTGGCGAGCCAGTGCTCGTGCGTGATTATAGGAAGGGGGAGGATAAGTGGATGCCAGCTGTGGTGATCGAGAAGACCGGACCAGTGTCCTACAAGGTAAATGTGGGAACACAAGGGGTCTGGAAGCGTCATGTGGACCAGTTGCTGACTCGGCCCGAGTCAGACCCACCAGAGACTGTGAGTTGTCCACTGTCACTACCACAGACAACCACACCTGGTACCACACCTGACCCAAGTACACCTCAACAGAAGGAGGATACTGATACAGTTCCACACGCAACACATACACTACCCAAGACACCACAGTCCACAGAAATGACACACACAGGTCATTCTGAGACAACAGGGACTGTACAGCGATATCCTGTGAGGATCACACGTCCGCCAGTACGTTACGGAGATCAGTGAACTGTAAAAAAAAAAAAAAAAAATGTTGAAAGAATGTTCAAGAATGTTTGCCTTTGCAGAATGTTGTTTAATGGTTGAGTTTTGGGACTGTAGTGATTATAAGCCGTAATATACTCATCTATTTCTTGTTAATGTTATTGAGAAGTAAAGAAAGGAATAATCTCAGGTAGTTTAAAGGAAATATACTGTAAGTTTCAGAAGAATGTTTTTGTTATGGACAGCGAATCTTAGTGGGGAGGAGATATGTTATGTATGAACCTGAGAGATGTCCTACCAATACTTACCACCAGGGGGGCGGACCGCCACTAGGGTATAGGGATTCTAAATGTAACCATAGCCACCATATAGTCCAATAAACCAGTGAGTGATCCAGCAAGAAGTTGTCCGTCGTGCTCTGTGTGTTGAGTAATAATGTTTACTTAGTTACACTATAAGGGAGCAACATAACAGTGCCGACATCCTTTCGAAAGCCAGGAGGGGTCAACAGCGAGCTGCAGCCAATAACATTGAATTCTCTGTTTTTCCGGATTTTACACAAAAAACTGCGAGGGCTCGCGCAGCTTTCAATGAAGCTCGTAAACAGCTTCAGGGCATCGAGGGAGTTCGGTACGGACTGTTCTATCCTGCACGTCTCTGGATAACAAGCGATGGGAGGCATCACGACTTCACTTCTCCTGACGAGGCCATGAAGTTCATCTCCAAACTAAAGAAGTAAAGTCGATGTGGCATTAGTATAACATCCTGTTTTGGTGACTTTCTATGTTTCATTCTTGTTTATGGTTTTGCTAGTGTTTAGCTAGAATTCATCTTCAATATTTGTGGTTAGTTTAATTCTATTACTGTTGTGCACCATAATTTTTGTCTGTTCGTTATTTTATACTGGGTGCAGTAACTATTACTACAGTTCCGCGGATACTGCCTGTTGTTCCATACCATGTCTCGCAGTCAGGGGCGTGGCTTGTTCAGGGTTGGCTCCTGGTGGAGTCTTGCTGGTCCTCTGTTTTGTTTGGGTCGAGGACATTGGGTGGGTCCTATTTGTGGGCGGATTTATTCTCTGTGTTTGTGTGTGTGTCTGTGTGTTGGTCCTGTTATGTGTCCTTTCCCCTTCCCCAGCCGGCCGGTTTTATTCTATTCAAACGTTTATTTTCTATCTGTTCTTAGTTAAATGATACGCAAAACGAATGAAAACGGTACCTCTGTCAGATTTCTGAGTTGGAACGTTAGAGGGTTGAATAAGCCAGTTAAACGTTTAAAAGTTTTCACTCATCTGAAACGTTTAAATGCAGAAACACACATGGATAACTCTGACCATCCTAAATTAAACTTTCCCTGGGTTTCAGAGGTTTTTCATTCCAAATATAATTCTAGGGCTAGAGGGGTCGCAATACTGATTAAAAACGGGATCCAACTTAGTATTGATAAAACTATTTCGGATGCTAACGGTAGATATGTGATTGTCCTGGGTTCGTTATACAACACTCCTGTGCTTTTAGTAAATATTTATGCCCCCAACTACGACGACCCAAGCTTTATGAATGGTCTGTTTAGCTCTATCCCCTCCATTAACACCTACTATCTGATTATGGGTGGGGACTTCAACTGTATTATGGAACCTATCTTGGATCATTCTAATCCCAGAGTTCTCTCCCAGTCTCTATCCTCACAGTCAATCTCAGACTTCATTACAAAAAATAATGTTATAGATCCCTGGCGATATCTCAATCCAAAAATCAAACAATTTTCCTTTTACTCACACCTGCACCAGACCTATTCACGTATTGATTATTTTTTTATTGATAACTTTTTTACTCCACAAATAGACTCCACAGAATATCACCCCATCGTAATCTCAGACCATTCTCCGCTCACTCTAAATTTAAAGTTTTCCAGCCGCCCAACTGTTTTGCCAGCTTGGAAATTCGATTCCTTACTCCTATCAGATGAGACTTTTAATACATTCATCTTTTCCACCATTGATGAATTTTTACTTAACAATGAGAAAAGTACAACCTCGCCTTCGCTTCTTTGGGAGACTCTCAAAGCATACTTACATGGACAAATTATTTCCTACACCGCCTTTTCTAAAAAACAACAGAGACTAAAACTTCAGGCCCTGATGTTGGAGATTGCCGAGTTGGACAGGCTTAACGCTCTCTCCCCATCGCCCGCTTTGTTTAAAAACAGAGTTGCTCTACAAACTGAATACGACCTAATAACAACTACAGAAGCAGGGCGCTTAATACTTCATGCTCGTAGTAACTACTACGAAAACGGTGATAAACCTTCCAGGCTTTTAGGACATCAACTAAGGAGACGAGCAGCCTCTCGTATAATTCCTAAAGTGATGGATTCAGGAGGTACACCTTCCTCAGATTCTCTGTCAATCAACCAAGTTTTCAAAGCATATTATTCAGACCTAGATAAATCTGAATCTCTTTCGGATGATTCAGTAATGTCAGCATTCTTTAATGAGCTTGAGTTTCCAACAGTTGACCACGCATTGGCACAGGAGCTTGAGTCTCCTTTAACTTTGGATGAAATCCGAGCGGCCATTAAAACTATGCAAACTAACAAGGCACCAGGCCCGGATGGATTTCCGCTCGAATTTTTCAAAAAATTTGAGAAAAAGCTTGGGCCTCTCCTTCTGGCAGTTTTTGAGGAGTCGCTGGGGGTTGGGTCACTGCCACAGTCTATGACACAAGCTTCAATATCTTTGTTATTGAAAAAAGACAAGGACCCTACATCTTGTGCTTCCTACAGGCCTCTGTCGCTATTAAACACAGACATTAAAATTTTAGCTAAAGCTCTGGCTCTACGTTTGGAAGCTGTTCTCCCCAATATAATATCTTCAGCTCAAAATGGCTTCATTAAAGGGCGACAGCTTTTCTTTAACACACGAACACTTCTTAATGTTATTTTCACAAAGGGATCAACCCTTACTTCTGAGGTACTTGTCTCTTTGGATGCTGAAAAGGCATTTGATAGAGTGGAATGGAATTACTTATTCAATGTGTTGTATAAATTCGGATTCAAGGACAATTTCATATCCTGGATAAAATTGTTATACTCCTCTCCTAAAGCTAGCGTGTGTACTAACGGGGTCAGGTCAGATTTTTTCCCTCTGTTTCGTGGAACGAGACAGGGCTGTCCTCTGTCTCCTCTACTTTTTGCACTTGCTATAGAGCCCCTCTCCATTGCACTGAACTCTCTTAATTCTTTCCGGGGAATTTCCCGTTTTGGTTCCGAAATTAAATTATCCTTATATGCGGATGATTTATTACTATATGTCACAGATCCAGAGAGTTGTTTTCCTTCCATCCTGGCATTGCTTAACAGATTTAGCTCTTTTTCTGGATACAAATTGAATCTGCAGAAAAGCGAATGCTTCCCCAGCAGCAAGGTCTCTTTCACAGGCCTCCACACCCTTTAAACTTTCTCCTTCCGGGTTCAAGTATCTTGGTGTAAATATAACTCGTACTTTTCCCTCCCTCTTTGATGCTAACTACTCCCTGCTCATGGATAAGCTTAAGTTGGACTTTCAAAGATGGAGAGCTCTCCCCTTGACATTAATAGCTAAAATCATCCCATCCATCCATCCATCCATTTTCTAAGCCGCTTCTCCGTCAGGGTCGCGGGGGGATGCTGGAGCCTATCCCAGCAGTCTTCGGGCGGAAGGCAGGATACACCCTGGACAGGTCGCCAGTCCATTGCAGGGCAGACAGACAGACAGACACAGACAGTCACTCACACACAGGGGCAATTCAGCATGTCCAAATGGCCTGACTGCATGTCTTTGGACTGTGGGAGGAAACCAGAGAACCCGGAGGAAACCCACGCAGACACGGGGAGAACATGCAAACTCCACACAGAGAGGACCCTGGCCGCCCGGCCGGGGAATCGAACCCAGGCCCTCCTCGCTGTGAGGCGACAGCGCTACCCACCACGCCACCGTGCCGCCCTAGCTAAAATCAATGTAATTAAAGTGAATGTATTACCTCGCTTTCTTTTTCTATTCCAGAATATCCCACTATTTTTACCTAAAAAATTTTTCAAAGCGCTCGACCAGTTAATTGCATCATTTATTTGGGATGGAAATCCCCCCAGGGTGTGACGGTCAGACAGATTGGCAGACGCTCGCAGATAAAGTGCGGTGACTTTAATCTTCCACTCAGTCCAAAGGGAAAAACACAACTCACAGTATAATATCCAGTCCAGTAATCGATAACAAGAAACCATCCGAAACAGGGCAACAGTATCCAAGGGGCAAAAACACAAATCATACACGGAAAATACGTCCAAGGTTCGATACACAAAATATACAGAATAGCAGAATCAGAGAACGCTCAGTGATTGTTTAAACAATACTTCGCATACTTCGCGAAGTTTTCAACCGGAATCCCTGCTTAAATATTAGCAGGGGATGAGCATCAGGTGAAGAGTTCAATAATCCGGTGACTGAGAGTGCTGATAGGTGCATGGGGAAACCACGTGACCTGTCTGAGAATCTTGGGGTTTGGAGTTTTCAAAGGCTGAGTCCCCTATCACGTGATCGATCACGTGGTCTCCCCTAGCACTCTGGGAGATGAAGTCCCGCTCCTTCGCAGAATGCATGACAGTACCCCCCCCAAAGAGTCCGGGCGGACCCGAAGACGGGGACGACCAGGACGACCATTCCCACCACCACCGGACCCCGGAACAGGAGCCAAACCAGAATCGCCGGAGCGTCGGGGTAACCCCGAACCATCCCTCCTGGACCGCAGACGGGCAGGCAGTGAGCAAGAGAACCCCCCTGCGTGGGCGACCTCGTGGACGGGGTGCCGGCCTATCTGGACGCCGATTGTGAAAGTCCCTGACGAGGCCCGGGTCCAGCACGTCTCGGGCCGGCACCCAGGTCCTTTCTTCTGGGCCATAGCCCTCCCAGTCAACGAGGTACTGTAAAAGTCCGCCACGCCTGCGTGAATCCAGCAGTCTCCGAACCGCGTACACTGGCTCTCCTATCCACTCCGGTGGCGGGGGTGTGGCGTCTGGCGTCTCCTCGTCTAACGGACCTGTAACCACGGGCTTGAGAAGAGATACATGGAAGGAGTTAGACATACGAGACAGTGGGGGTAGATCTAATTTGTTGGTAACTTCATTAATCTTCTTGACTACTTTATAAGGACCTATATATTTGGGAGACAGCTTGCGACAACTTCCCTCAGTTAGTCGCAAGTTCTTGGTGGCCAACCACACCCGATCCCCTGGTTCGTATGTAGGAGTTGGCCCTCGATGCTTGTCTGATTGTTCCTTGTGTCGGCGGATGGCTCCTTCTATTCTCTGATGTGTCTGCTCCCAGACTTGTTCACTTCTCTTCATCCACTCGTCCACTGCTGGAACATCCGTTCGGCTTCCGGTCCATGGTGCGACCGGTGGCTGATAGCCTAAAATACACTGGAAAGGCGTTAAACCTGTAGCAGAACTGATTAAGGAGTTCTGTGCCATTTCCGCCCAGAGCAAATACTTTGACCAGTCTACTGGGTTGTCTAGACAGAACAGCCTTAGGAATTTCCCCAGCTCCTGGTTGACCCGTTCACATTGTCCGTTGGATTCCGGATGGTAACCCGAGGATAGATTAAGTGAAACCCCCAAGTGTTCAAAGAATGCAGTCCATACCTTAGACGTGAACTGTGGTCCTCTATCGGAGACTATGTTTTCAGGAATCCCGTAAAACCGGAACACTAACTGAAATAAAGTTTCAGCAGTTTGAAAGGCACTAGGAAGGGCTTCAAAGGGTATAAACCTTACTCCTTTAGAAAATCGGTCTACCACTGTCATAATAGTGGTAAAATTCTGCGATCTGGGCAAGTCCGTCACAAAATCCAGAGCTATGTGCGACCATGGTCTGTTAGGGATCGGTAGGGGTAACAGTTTCCCCGCTGGTAACATCTTTGGCGTTTTACATTGAGCACAAACGGAGCACGATGCCACAAAGGAGTGAATGTCTTGGAGCATGGCTTCCCACCAATATCTATTGACCAAGAGTTGCTGTGTCCGAGTCTCACCTGGGTGCCCTGATGTCAAAGAGGAGTGTGCCCATGTGATGAGCTCTGCTCGGAAAGATGGGGGAACATATAGCTTCTCTGGGGGACACTGCTCAGGGATAGTAACCTGTGATAGGGCCTCCTCAATCTCTTCATCTATCCTCCAACGAATGGATGAGATTCTAACTTCTGGGGGAAGAATCAGATGTGACCGTTTTTCAGGGTCCAGAATACCTCCAGTGGAAAACTTCTGAGACAGAGCATCGGCTTTTGTGTTGCGGGTCCCCGGTCTATAGGTTATGCTAAATCGGAAGCGCGAGAAAAACAAAGACCACCTAGCCTGTCGTGCATTCAATCTCTTGGCTGTCCTAAGATACTCTAAATTCTTATGGTCAGTTAAAACCGTGAATGGATGATTGGCACCTTCTAGCCAGTGTCGCCATTCTTCCAGTGCTAGTTTAATGGCTAATAATTCTCGATCCCCGATCCCGTAATTTCTCTCCGTTGGGGACATCTTATGGGAATAGAACGCAATGGGGTGTAACTTCATTGGAGACCCGGTCCTCTGCGATAGAACAGCCCCTACTCCTGTTTCTGAAGCATCTACTTCTACCACAAATGGCTGTTCTGGATGCGGATGTGTTAAAACCGGGGCATTAGTAAAGGCCGTTTTAAGGTTTTGGAATGCCTTTTCTGCATCCTCATTCCAGGCTAATTTCTTGGGATTTCCTTTTAGCAAAGAGGTCAGAGGGGCGGCGATAGTACTATAATTTCTAATAAACCTACGATAAAAATTGGAGAATCCCAAAAACTTCTGCAACTCCTTTACAGACTTGGGTTGTGGCCAATCCAATACTGCTTCAACCTTGTGATCGTCCATAACAATTCCTTGTGGACTAATAATATACCCCAGAAACGCGACCGAACGCAAATGAAATTCACACTTCTCTCCTTTTAGGAACAAGTTATTCTTTAACAATCTTTTCAATACCTCTCTGACGTGGGATACATGGGTTTCCCAGGAGGGGGAATATACCAAAATATCATCAAGGTATGCTATCACGAATTTACCTAACATGTCTCTAAGGACATCATTTATGAATGCCTGGAAGACAGAGGGGGCGACAGAGAGTCCGAAAGGCATAACCAAATATTCATAGTGCCCCCTAGTGGTCACGAAGGCAGTCTTCCATTCATCACCTTCTTTCACCCTTACCAAATTATACGCGCTGCGGAGGTCAAGTTTGGTAAAGTACTGTGCATCTTGGAGCTGTTCTAGTGCTACTGGAACTAAAGGCAAAGGGTATGGGTAGGCCTTAGGGATCTGATTGAGTGCTCGGTAGTCTATACAGGGCCTTAAGCCCCCATCTTTCTTCTTGATGAAGAAGAAACTTGAGGCTATCGGAGAGGTGGAAGGCCTGATAAAACCTTGTTCCAGAGCTTCATTGATATACACATCCAGGGCTTTTTGTTCTTCCTGCGTTAGGGGATATATTCGGGCTTTGGGCAGTATTGGCTCTGAAACCAGTTCAATGGCACAATCATAAGGTCTGTGGGGTGGCAGTTGGGTGGCGTTTTTCTATTCGAACACTTCCTTTAAATCCAGATATTCAGAGGGAATACTAAACGTAGAATTCGAATCAGGGCTTTCAATGGTTGTGGACCTGAGAGAAAGGGACGGCATACCAATACAATTTTGCACACAATAGTCTGACCATTTTGTTACAGTACGCTCTGTCCAGGAAATTGTAGGATTATGTTTCTCCAACCATGGAAGTCCCAAAATCACTTCAAAATCTGATTGCTCCAATATGAGAAACGATAGGTTTTCAGAATGGAGAGCACTGACTTGCGTTTTGATGGGGATAGTGGCCTGGGTGATGGGGCTAGGCCCCACAGGATCGCCATCCAAAGCAGTAACTTTAAGGGTCTGTTGTAGGTTTTGTACAGGGATCTGTAGCTTCTTCACAATCCAAGTATTGATGAAATTCCCCTCAGCTCCTGAGTCGATCAATCCTGAAACGATAATATTATTATGGTAAAGGCACAACCGCACCGGTAGTAGAACAGATTTGGAGACCAACCCCTTTGTGGGTATACTCACCACATTAGCACGCGAAGTAAACTCCGCGTGCTTTCCAGGGGTCGGCGCCTTGCTTTGAGAGGTCCTCCTGCGACACTCTCTTATATGATGACCGGGTTGCCCACAGAACAGACACAAATGATGGGAGAGACGATGTTGTCTCTCCTCTTGTGATAATCGGGATGAGTCACACAGCATGGGTTCAGAGCCTTCTGTAGGTTCCCTTCTCAATTGAAAATGGTGAGATGTGCTTTTGGGGTTCCTGAAACTTTCTTTCTTCTTACGGGAGTTCAATAAGTGATCTAGCTTTATTGCCAACGATATTAACTGGTCCAAACTTAAATCATCCCTGCTAGCCAGTTCATTAAGGATTTCTGGTTTCAATCCTTGCCTGAATGTCACCAAAAGGGCAGCTTCATTCCAGCCACTGCTGGCAGCGAGAGTTCTGAACTCTAAGGCGTATTCTACCACAGAATGTGATCCCTGTCATAACTGGGCTAAACGTTCTCCACTCACTTTTCCCTCATGGGGTGATCAAAAAAGAGTCTGAATTGTTTCAAAAGACGTGCATAGGTCCAGTTACTAAACGAGGACCAGCTAGCAGTAGCCCAGTCTAATGCTTTACCAGCTAGTCTTGATACCACAAACGATATTTTTGCTTGGTCTGTAGCGACGGGTGAATTATCAAAAAACACTGAGCATTGTAACAGGAAACCTCTACACTGATCCGGATTGCCTGAAAATTTATCGGGCTTACTAACCGGAAATGTAGTTTGTGGAGTAGCAGCGGCGGGAGAAGTAGGTGCGAGCACCGCCGGCTGATCAGTCAGATTTGTGGCGCGGAAGTGACTGGACATTTCTTTGATGCTATTCACGAGCTGCACCAGCTGAGCTTGCTGTTCCGACTGTTGATTACTCAGGGATTCCAAAGACCGTGTTACTCCTGAGAGAACAATCTGATGTTGTCCCAAGAGTTGTCCCTGCTCCGAGAGCGCCCTTTGGATAGCGTCCTTCTCTGCCGTCTGCATAGTGGCGAAGTATTCTGTGACGGTCAGACAGATTGGCAGACGCTCGCAGATAAAGTGCGGTGACTTTAATCTTCCACTCAGTCCAAAGGGAAAAACACAACTCACAGTATAATATCCAGTCCAGTAATCGATAACAAGAAACCATCCGAAACAGGGCAACAGTATCCAAGGGGCAAAAACACAAATCATACACGGAAAATACGTCCAAGGTTCGATACACAAAATATACAGAATAGCAGAATCAGAGAACACTCAGTGATTGTCTAAACAATACTTCACGAAGTTTTCAACCGGAATCCCTGCTTAAATATTAGCAGGGGATGAGCATCAGGTGAAGAGTTTAATAATCCGGTGACTGAGAGCGCTGATAGGTGCATGGGGAAACCACGTGACCTGTCTGAGAATCTTGGGGTTTGGAGTTTTCAAAGGCTGAGTCCCCTATCACGTGAACGATCACGTGGTCTCCCCTAGCACTCTGGGAGATGAAGTCCCGCTCCTTCGCAGAATGCATGACACAGGGTCAGAAAATCTGTGTTACAAAATTTTGTTTCTTATGGTGGCCTTTCCCTTCCAAACTTTTTATTTTACTACTGGGCAACAAATATTCAAAAATTGCTTTATTGGTTTAAGGCTACTGGGCGGGGTTGGTGGGAGTTGGAGTCTCGTTCCTGTCCCTCTTCCTCCCTACTCGTATTACTTACCTCTCCGCTACCGATTAGATATGTTAATCATTCCTCCAACCCCCTGGTAATCGCTTCTCTCCAAATTTGGGGTCAATTTAGGCAATATTTTAAATTCTTAGCTCCATCCCATAGGATGCATATATTGAATAATCATTTATTTCCCCCGAGTTTGCATGATGCTGCTTTCAGAATCTGGCATGATAAAGGTATTAGATCCCTCAGGGATCTCTATAAAAATGGTATTCTTTCCAGTTTTGCTCAATTAGTTTCAGAGTTCGGACTGCCCTCTTCACATATGTTCAGATATTTTCAAATAAGGCATTTTATTTCCTCTCAGTTTCAAACCCACACTTGCCCCCCGACCGATCAGTCTTGGGACGATCTGTTGAATTTAAATCACAGTTCTAAAGGTCTTGTTTCCAAAATATACTTCCACATTATGGCTTTGGACAATCACTCCAATGATAAGGTCAAAAGCGCCTGGGAACAGGAGCTGGGTATTACACTTTCTCAGCAGCATTGGGACGAAGCCTTAAGACAAATTCGCACCTGCGCACCCTGTGCAAAATTCCAGTTAATACAGTTTAAGGTTTTGCATAGAGTTCACCGATCTAAATCTCAATTGGCGAGGTTTTACCCCAATTCGTTCAGTGATCGCTGTGACAAATGCGGCACCTCACCATGCAACTTAAGTCATATGTTTTTTCTTTGCCCATCATTATTTAATTTTTGGTCCCGTTATTTTGACACAATGTCTCAAGTTTTAAAACTGCGGATTGCTCCCTGTCCCTTTATTGCTATCTTTGGCCTAACAACTGGCTTCCCCTCCCTGTCCCGACTTCAACTGACTGTCCTCGCCTTCACATCCTTATTGGCAAGACGTCGGATTCTATTAGCATGGAAATCACCAATCCCACCATCTTTTACGTTGTGGCTCCAAGATGTCTTACATTTTCTAAGATTAGAGAAAATAAGGTTTACTGTCAGAGGTAATACTACAGCATTTTACTTAAAATGGAATCCATTTCTAGAATATTTTAATGCACTTCCATTTATGCCGACTGGTTAGACCCCGCCCCCCCCGAGTGTGTGTGTTTGTGTACTGTTTGTCTGCTTTTTTGTTAGTCTTGGTTTGGTTTAGAATAAACACAAAACTGAGGGGTATATTCTTCTTTTAATATTCTACAAATGTTGGATGTATGTATTTCGCACAATTCTGTATGGGATTTGTTGAATGTGATATTTGATATTACTTCTCAATAAAAAAATAAAAATAAAAAAAACTATTACTTTTTATATAATTTCATATTTGTTTTCACCATTATTTGTATAATTTAACCAGTTGATATGATTGAATCATTTTAAACAATACAGTGTTTTGCCCGCAATAAGTCGCTTATCTCTGCATATGCATCCGCCTCCTTGCTCCCTGATACATAATGGCTCTTTTTCTTACATGCATACATTTGTGTAGTTGAATTAAGTAATGTTTACTCACACAACTGACACAGTTAAAGTTATATATAATGGTTATAACCTGAAGGCATTTCAAACAAAAAAATTCTAACTTTCATAATATTGTAGCATAGGGGGTTCTCAGAATAAACTAGCTGGGGAGAGGGTCAACGTCCCTCAGATTTAATGGCGTAACTCACAGAAATGGCATGCAGCAAAAGGGGAAAACACAGCACAACTCTCTCTTAAAAAACACGTATACATCCATTTTCAGTCCCCCAAAGTCCTTTAAAACAGAAGTCCCCTGAAATCTGAACCAACCAGTGAACTACATGAATTAAAAATAAAATGTACTTACAAAGTGGTATTACTTAACCCCAGTACTTACACAATATATAATACATAATATTTACAACTGCTTCATAATTAATGTTTGTGCACACACATAAACTAGGTAAGGAGAAGTATGGTAAAGTGTGAATATGAAACAAACAATTTTGTTTTCATGTGATCCATCCATTATCTAAACAAGACCAACAGGTTTAAATTCTTGAGCTCTGACTTATAAGCTAATTGCACTGATTACAGTCAGACTGTCACATGATTATTGTGGCCTCTTCAGAAGCACATTTGTCCTCTACTGAGTCTAAACCCTGAATATTTCAAAATAAACTTAATCAAATGAAAATACTATATGGAAAAACTAAAGAAACAACAAAGAAGCTAAACTAGTGCACACAGACATGGTTATATACTGTAAACTTAAAGTGCTTACAATCTTTAGGCCTTCCAGTGATGTTTGACTGCAGTTGCATTTCTAATCAGTCAGCCTGTGTCTTTTTTATCAAATTCATTGTACGCTCTCATATTGTAATTGAGGTAATATTATTCAAAGAATAGAGAATGTGTTAAAAAAAACATACTGTGATTTACTGGCACCTCTAGAAACTCCGAGAAAATAAAACACAAAATAAACATGTGTTCTTGTTTATATTTTGCACTACAATGAGTGTTTAGTAACTATTGATTCTCATGATTTGTCATTCTTCCTGAGTGGGAAACATAAAACAAACAAAGAAAAATCTCAAACTTTTATAAGTTGCTAGTAAATATCAGTACTTTGGACTAAATGCTGAGCCCATTAAATCTAAAGATGTGTATTCTGGCTAATTCTGATATTTCAGTATTCAAATGATTTCAGGAATGTGTATCTGGTTTACTGCAGGGAAAAGAATAAGAATAATAAGAATATAATGTAGCGCATTAGGCTTACTTTATTTAGGTGAATGAACTGAAAAATATAACACAGAGGAACATGTTTTATTGTTTAGGACAGCCAAGGGACTTTGGTAGGTTTCCATATTGGATAAGTAACAGAAGCTGCTTCTTTACATAAGCTACTGAGCTAACAGAGCTAACAAGCATTACACTGGATGCTGATAAGGGCTCCTTCTCTTCTATATAAGGTGCTTTCTCACAGGTGGAGGATGTGCCAGCACACTTACTTACTTTGTCAGAGAATTATATTTTCAGCTGTCCAGCATTTGTAGCAGAGTCAGTAAACATGTTCATGGTTAAATTGAAAAAATCCTATGAGGTAAATAAAATAGAATGGTAATACTTTATTTTGAGTCATCCTTTGTAGATGATTATTAAACTCGTAACACATTATCAGTAACGTCAACATGTCAGTGAAATAGCAGTAGTGAAGCATTCGAATACATTGAAGTAAATATCTTGTAGATGCATTTATTTACAGTAAGTACGTAGTAGAAGTTCATCATTAATATGTTACTTCCTTTACGCAAAACCCAACGTTACCCAACAACCCTGGCCTTAATGCTAACCCTAACCTTAACCTCAACCCAAAACCTAATCCTAACCCTCATATGCTTCTGATATGTTACTGAAAGTCCATTAAGAGTTTGTTTTATCTAAAAGGGCCACTCAAAATAAAGGGTCCTGAATGGAATTTAATGTAGTGTCTTGGTGAAGAAGAACCAGAGGGAAACCCTCCTAGGTCACAATTATGATCAATATCCACAAAAACAGCAACTATAGCAGGAGTACCTTTTTAACTGGAACATGGGGGATTTCCTAAGAGCCTCTCTGCATGGCCACTTCTATGCCGGTGCAACCAGTTGTGGGATGCCACAATATTGTTGCCTTTCCATTTTTAGTTCAGGCTAATCTTGTGATTTTAGAATGCCAGAATACTGTACATACAATTAGCTAAGCAAAACTAATGTGCTTCTATGGTTCTGGTGCAGATCCATCAAGCATTCGGAGGGGGACCAGCATGAAGTCCCCTCCTCATAGTAAGTTATACGGCATATATATATATTCTGTGTAATTGAAACTACTAAATGATTACTAAATCTAATACTATACATTATGCTAATGATGATGCACTTGCTGTAAGTGTGAACTAAAATCTAAATAAATCTAAATCAAACCTCATTCTCTACACAAAAAGGCAAAATTAATTAGTTTGATAAAGGCTGCAAGATAAGAGAATTTTGTTTCTCTTAGAGAATTTTTTTTGTTAAAAGGAAAATATAAATTTGTAACAAATTACCAGATGATGTTATTTTTTTCATTTATTGTCTAGTGTCAGAGCTGAGGATTGTTCTTTTGGGGGAGAGCAGCTCTGAGATCAGCACAGTGGGAAACTTCATCCTGAACAGACATGCGTTTGATACTGAAGCTCCTCCTTCAGTAGAGCAGCACAGTGAGAGAGCCAGAGGAAAGGTGGAGGGAAGATACATCACGGTCATCAACACTCCTCACCTGCTTGATCCTGAACTCTCTGTAGATCAGACCACAGCGTGGTTTAAAGAGAGTTTGTATCTCTCTGCTCCTGGACCTCATGTGTTTTTACTGGTGCTGCAGTCTGGTACACTTAAAAGGGAGGATCAGGAGAGAATGAGGAGCATAATGGACGGTCCCTGGTTTATGAAGCACGCTATCATTTTGTCTCTAGATGAAGGGGTTAGCCCTCATTCTGCTGCTGAAGCTCAGAAAGGAAGCAATAAGCCTTTGCATCTGATCATCAGAAAATCAGAAGAACAACATAAAGGTCAGGTGCTGCAGCTTTTGGAGAAGATAGAAGAGGTGGTGACACTTAATGGAGGAGGATACCTGACCTATCACACTAATGAATTGCTTAAAGCAGAAAAAAAAAACCTTAGAAAAGGGGAGCAAAAGGATTAAAATGCCAAGACGTCCTTTACAACGTGGTATGTGTACATGATATATGAGATTTTTATTAAGATAAAGTGTTTGTACATTATAATATGGGTTCATCTGTTTGAAAACTCCCAGTTAACTGAAGCTGATTTTAAATGCTGTGATACCCTGTTGGGTGGGTGAAGAAGGAGTATGATGGAGGTAATCATAGAGAGGCAGAGATATTTTATTATATCATGATTATTATATTTTATTTTATAACCCCAGGCTTTAAGCATACAATGCTCATCAATAGCAAAATCAAGAGTCAATCGTCAGTCTTGTCATTCAGGCTAAGTTCATCATTCAGACATAGGATATCTCTGCTGCCTCTGTTCCCGTCTCTCAGCTCTCTCTACTGAGAAAAGAAGGGCATATTATCAAGGAGAGACACAATTATCCACGGGTGCATGTGTTTACCTACTTGCTTGCCTCTACACTCAAAACAGCTCTATGCCTCCCAAACAATACCCGATCACACTCCTGCTTCCACAAACTCCATCTGCCTGACTTAGGCCAAATAGCCAGTAGTGGACACCTCCCCCAGGACGAAGGCAAAGATCTAGGGGGACACCACAATATTGTATTTCCATTTGTAGTTTGTTGTTATATTGTGCTACACATCATTGGTTAAGTAAAAAAATAAGAAAACCAGTATTTTATGCTTTTGGTACAGGTCTACCACACGGCTGGAAGCAGAAGAGTATGGACTCACCTCTCCAATGTGAGTTACACTGCATCTATATTCTGTGACACTACACTGCATATTTGGTGGTTAGGAAGTGAGATATTTTTTACTAAATAATTGATTACTCAATCTAATACTATACATTATGCTATACTGATGATGCAACTGTTGAAGAGTTACTGTAAGTCTGTGTACTAAAATGTAAAATGAATCAAAATCAAATGAATGTGAAAGGGATCTTTTTTTCATTATCAAAGAATGCAGCAAATACAGAAAAACAAAAGCAAGCCAAAAGCCAAGCACATCATTTCTCATGCGTACTAGGATACAGCCTGAGGCTTCACTGTAATCGAAAAAGAATGCTCTGAAGTTTATTTAAGTAATAGTTGCAACCAGGGGTGGAAATGACCTAAACACATCGTAAAATGTCTGTTCCTGCCACATTTTTTTTACATTCACATATATATTAGAAATGACTTTTTCATTTATAGGTAGAATTGTTTTGGTCTAGAGCACTTCCTATGTTAAAAATAATATGATATTTTAAGAGCTAAGAGCTTAATTGTTTTTTCTTAGAAGATTTAGTTTACAAAACAGATATTAAAACCTTTTTTCTAAAGCTGAAAAAAAAAACAGTCAAACACATTCAAATGCTGCATGTTGCTGGCACTGGTATTTTTCACTCATACTTGCTAATTAACATGAGCTGTGGCAGGATTTTTTGCAGAAGTGCTACAGGGATGCTGACCAAAATAGATGGGGTTGCCACAGGTTTCCTCTTTTTCCAGAGTGTGTCTTTCTTTCCTTTTGTTGTAGCCACGTGCCTTTTGTTTTCATGTGCTATGTGCTTTTGTTGTTGGTTTTGTTCTGTGTCTCCTCCCTGGTCCTGCCCCCTTATCTGCTCTGCCTGATTGTAACTCATTAGCTCCAGGTGTTTCTTGCTTTCCCCCAAGAGTATTTATACCCCTGTGTTTGTTCAGTCTCTTTGTCTTGCATTGTGGATTTTACTCTTTCTTGTTTTCTCGATCTTGAAAAAAATGTTGAAATAACTTTTAATGTTCAATGGTTGTGATAAGGTTATAAATCAATATTCAAATTTTAACTTTAAATCAACACAATTTCTTAAACATTCTGTCTTATAAGTATTATTATTATTGACATTTTTATTTTGATCATAAGACCACTTTAAAAGTCTAAATATATATTACAATAGCGAACAACAGCAACAATAATAGTAACTATAAAATTTAATTTTATGGAAGCTCTTGGCTTGCTGCTCATTGCCACGGCATGGAAACTATTTTAACTGACAATCAGTACCAGGACTGCAGCAGGTTATGTGCACCTGTATTGAGGCAGTCCGACTGCGCTTGTATTGAGGCGGCTCGAGTGCACCTGAATTGAGGCGTCCCGACTGCGCTTGTATTGAGGCGGCCCAAGTGCACCTGTATTGAGGCGGCCCAAGTGCCCCTGTATTGAGGCGGCCCAAGTGCCCCTGTATTGAGGCGGCCCAAGTGCACCTGTATTGAGGCGGCCTGACTGCGCTTGCATTGAGGCGGCTCGAGTGCACCTTTATTGAGGCAGTCCGACTGCGCTTGTATTAGGCCGGCCCGAGTGCACCTGTGCTGTAGCACAGTCACCACCGTTCAACTGAGTGGGAACAGCGTTTTGAGCTACTTCTGGAAACTTCGGAAGGCTTCAAAATGCATTTGGTGAGTAATGTTTGATTCTGTTTTCAATCCAGCAATTACTCCAATCTAATCATTTTAAGACATTTTATTGAGATATTTATAATCCTACAATCTGTTAATGTTGAGCTCTTTATACAATAACACAAAAATTAGCATCGCTTGCTAACAGGTAGCTAGCTAACCGGTAGCTAATCTGCGATGCTAAGCCAGTGAGTCACTTTGTACTTTTTTTTGTTCGCTGTTGCTAAAAAATGTACGACATTATAAACTTCATTTAAAAAGTTCTAGGTCAACAATGTTGTTGAACTTATGTTCTAAGTCTTATAACCTATGAGTTGCTATCTAAATTAGCTCAGGTTTAGCTAGCTAACATTAGCAGCCTAGCTAACAGCTCTGGTGAAAGACAGGTTCAGTTCTAGTTTATGCTAAACTGACTAGTTTCAAGAAAAATTACTCAAATTTGAGCAAGTGGAGTGAATGGTGCTGGAGTGTCAGCAAAACAGAAACTAATCAGGTTTTGTGGTATGTGGGGCTGTTAGCTTGCTGTTTTATCAGGCTAATGGCTTTACACCACAAACCAGCTTCAGCACTTGACTCGCACAAGTGAAGCAGAAATCTTTGGAGGGAGAGATCAGAGGTCAGCGACTGGTGTAGGGGTTAGTTAAAACTTGGAATTCTGTCGATTATAAAATTCTGCATAATTAAGTGGTTGGGATGTTGACAAAGTCAATCAGAGTGTGAAATGTCTAGATCCAGAGAAAACTATGATTCAGAAATTTTCAAAGTGGTGGTGATAAGAACCAGATGTTGGGCGAATTGAATGCCTGTGAAAGCTCCCTCACACAAAGAAATTAATATTGTCTGAAATGTTTAGATATTTGCTGCTTGATGCTTGAAACATTGTTTTATGGTAGTTTTGTAATAAAGCTTTGACTTCAATTCAAGATTCTTTGTCATTGCACAGGGATTGGGCTGTGGAATTGGGCAGCAATCCTAACGGTGCATAAACAAAAAAAGATTAAGCTAGAAATAGAACAAAAATATAGGCTAATATAAAAATTAAAAAACATAGGCTAATATAAAATTCAAGATGTTAACGGAAAGACTACAATTTGACATTTTAAAAAGTAAAACAAATAATACAATGAAATGATTTAAAATAAAATTCTGAAAAGTAAAGTAAAATAAAAAATTGGATATTAAAGAATGTAAAAGTCATGGTGACTGAGGGTTTTGCACATATTTGAATGGTAGTGTTTCTATTAACAAACAAAAAAGTGCAGTTTAATAGTAAATGTCTTTTGCTTGGATGGGTGTAGGTAGAAACTGTTCCTGTGTGGCCTGGATGGCAACGTACAATGTCAGCATTGGAAATTGTTCAGTTCTCTTATTGCACTAGGACAGAAGCTGAAGTCTGTTTGTGATGTGATGGACCTTTAGCATCTGCCTGAGTTCAAACAGATGATGACCAGGATGAGAGAGGCTTTCAGCATGTTAGCTGCCCTGCTCAGGCACTGGATCCTGTAGACCTCCTCCAAGGATGGTCAGATGGGTTGGGAAAGTCCTATGTCATTGAGCTTAGTGACCAGTCTGCCTGGGATGAGTGTACTAAAGGCAGAGCTAAAATTAATGAAAAACATCTTCACATAGCTCCCCTGGAGCTATACACACACACAGCCTGCATCCTTTAGCACAAAACTTCCAAAATTAAAACAATTGCTCACCTGCATAGCATTATTATTTAGTTTGCAAAAGCTGTTGTATAAATGCAGTGGAATTTTGAACATTGAGTGCTGTAGTGGAAAACACAGCACATTATTCACAAGAACAATAGAATATGGAAAACAGTGCGTCTCCTTTTGCTTGTTCTGTAGATGTATTACTGCCTGCTGTTTTTTTTTTTTTTTTTTTTTTTAAGAATCTTTCTTAAGCTAACTAATGTATCTGATGAAGGTTTTACTCATTTTGTTTACTTTTATTGTTAATTTTAGATGCAGCCATGAAGAATCCATAATCACAAGCTGCAGGGAACAAAGAAATTGACCTCCACATCTGTTAAGGGCCAAGTATATGTACCATTATTGGGTAGGGGTCAGATGTTCATTCTCTGTCTGTCTCTCTCTCACATGCTCTACATATACACCCGCTGCCCTCTTTTTATACAACCCCAATTCCAGTGAAGTTGGGACGTTGTGTAAAACAAATAAAAACAGAATACGATGATTTGGAAATCCTTTTCAACCTATATTCAATTGAATACACTACAAAGACAAGATATTTAATGTTCAAACAGATAAACTTTATTGCATTTTGCAAATATTCACTCATTTTGAATTTGAAGCCTGCAACACGTTCCAAAGAAGTTGGGACAGGGGCATGTTTACCACTGTGTTACATCACCTTTCCTTTTAACAACACTTAATAAGCGTTTGGGAACTAAGGACACTAATTTTTGAAGCTTTGAAGGTGGAATTCTTTCCCATTCTTGCTTGATGTACAACTTCAGTTGATCAACAGTCCGGGGTCTCCGTTGTCGTATTTTGCACTTCATAATGCACCACACATTTTCAATGGGAGAGAGGTCTGGACTGCAGGCAGGCCAGTCTAGTACCCACACTCTTTTACTACGAAGCCACGCTGTTGTAAAATGTGCAGAATGTGGCTTGGCATTGTCCTGGATTGCTGAAATAAGCAGGGATGTTCCTGAAAAAGACGTTGCTTGGATGGCAGCATATGTTGCTCCAAAACCTCTATGTACCTTTTAGCATTAATGGTGCCTTCACAGATGGGCAGGTTACCCATGCCATGGACGCTAACACACCCCCACACCATCAGAGATGCTGGCTTTTGGGAGATCACGTGACCGATTTCTCGGGATGGCAGCACGCAGCTAGAGCTCTCGCATCTTTCCCCGTTTTCTGTTCTTTTTTGACGTTTTAATATTTCTACTTGAATTCTTTTGCTGGTGACAGGATGGCTGAGATGTCTACTGCAAAATCAAGACCAATTCCCTCTCCATTTGTCTCCCCAATCAAGAAAAAACAAAGGCAAAGTGACTCGAATTCGCTAAAATGGCGGACCTGCTAGCCGAGTCATTGGAAAAACAGGCCAGTTTACTCCAGACGAGGTACTAGCGGAAAACTTTAAGGCTCAGCTCTCCATGATTCGGGATGAATTTTCAGCTCAGATGAAACCAGTGTTGGCACTTATATCGAGGGTGGACTCGAGGTGTTAGGCGAACAGCGCGAGAAGAAAAGTTTGCTGAATGAACATACTTCACTTCTCGAGGCCATGGAGAAGAAGCTGGCTGACCTAGAGGACCGATTCCGCCGCAACAACGTTCGCCTGGTGGGTCTCCCCGAGGGAACCGAAGTTAGCGACCCCACTGGCTTTATTCAAAAGGCTATCAAAGAGTGGTTTCCAGCACTGGGCAACGCTGAGATGGAAGTGGAAAGAGCTCACCGCGTCTACAGAAGTCAGAATGACTTACGCAACTCCCCGCGCGTCTTCATCTTCAAACTCCTGCGGTACCAGGACAGGCAACGTCTCCTGAAGGCAAGCAGGGCCAGCGGTCCCATCTCCCATTCGGTGCACATTTTTTCTTCGCCCCAAGAAGCAGAGGAGCGGCTGCAGCTTCTGTCTAGGAACACCGTCAGCCCTATGTAACTCCTAAGTTTTCCGACATCACGTGTTCGCCTCCTCTGTTATATCTACCTTCTTTGGTTTTGAAATTTTATAAGTTTGATTCTTGGGGAGAGACCCTGTTTTTTATTTATTTTATTATTCCCCATTGTACGTTTTGATATTCAATATAAGGTTGATATATCTGTAATGTCAGGGGTGCGGTGCGATTTCTCGCTGCCGGGCTTAAGCCGGCTAACGTGTCACTGCTCATCTATATGTTGGGTCTGGAGCCGGGGAGAAAAAAGTTCTCCCTTGGGTTCTCCCCGTTCCAGAGGGGTTTGTTAAAAACTGTTCCAATATGGGATTTATAGTTTTATGGCACCCAGGGTTGTTTGTTCTCCGGCCAGTTCCTTTTGATGTTTAAGACAATATCTCATTTATTTAATAGTAATCTCCCAAACATTACAGTTATATTTTCTATTTTTCCTAGTTTATTTTGTCTTGTTCATCCTAGTTTTTATAATCACTTATGTCTGTAGTAACAGTATTGTCCTGGAATGTACGGGGCCTGAATTCGCCTTCAAAGAGAGTCTCCTGCCTAGAGATTTTGCGGAGGAAAAGAATAGATATCGCTCTACTACAAGAATCCCATCTTTTACACACCGATGTGGCTAGAATGTCAAATAAATATTTTAAGGTAGCAGCACATTCCTCTGCTAAGAAAAAACATAACGGCACATTAATTATCTTACGTAGGAAATTGAATATATCAATCCTTCACACAGGTGCTTATGTATCTGGTCGAATTTCTCACATTACGGTGATTATTGGTGGTAAAAAACTCACTTTTGTTTCAGTTTATGCCCCAGCTGTGTTTGACTCTGAGTTTTTTGTAGCTCTATCTAAATATCTCTCTAAATTCGATTCTCCGTTACTTATTGGTGCAGATATGAATGCTGTTCCTAATAACTCGTTAGATCGCTCAAATGCAAATCACTCTGATATACAAATCAAATCCACCCTTGCTCTGAACGAACTTATCTCCGATTTCACTTTGATCGATGTATGGCGTACCCTAAATCCATTCTCCAGAGAATATACTTATTTCTCTGCCAGACATAAATCATTCTCCAGAATTGATGTTCTTTTGACATCTTCCTCTCTGCTACAAATGACACATTCAGCTGATATTTGTCCGCTCTCATTGTCAGATCACCATCCTAACATTGCAAAGATAACATTTTTCAAATTATCACAGCGCGCAACCAAATGGCGTTTTAACACTACATTATTGCAAAACACTAAATTTATATCTGATTTTTGTGCCTCGTTCAAGGAATTTACAGATTTAAAATATGGTTCTGTTCAAAATGATCAATTTCTATGGGGAGCGATTAAGGGCTTTATTAGGGGCTATTCTACTTCTTTTGCTTCTCACCTAAATAAAACAAAATTGTCTAGAATTAATCACCTTGAATATAAAATATCTACCCTATCTCACTCTTTACAACATAATTTTGATAAATCAGTTGCAACTGAATTAGAACTGGCTAAAAAAGAGCTTAATTCAATTCTTAAACGACACTCTGAATTTTTAATTCATAGAACAAGACAGTATTATTATTTTCACAGTAGCCGACCAAGCCATTTACTTGCTCTTAAACTACGTAGTAATGAAAGTTTTTCGGACATCCATACTTTACAAACTCCACAGGGTGACTTAATCACAGATTCTTCCAAAATTAATCTTATCTTCCAACAGTTTTATAAAGAACTATACCATTCCCAACCTGGCCCATATCATGATGATCACACATTATTTCTTAGGGATTTAAATTTGCCCTCTTTATCCACAGAAGAAGCGGAAACCCTAGGCCAACCACTTACATTGGAGGAAATAAAAACTACATTACAAGCCATGAAAAAATCAAAAGCGCATGGACTTGACGGGATCCCCCCAGAATTGTATCTAACCTTTTTCCCACAAATTGGTCCATTTCTATTAGACATGTTTAATAAGTCAATTGAATTGGGTTCTTTTCATAGGGATGCAAATATAGCTGTGATTTCTCTTCTCCTTAAGCCTGGAAAAGACCTGACTTTACCTACTAGTTATCGTCCTCTATCGCTAATTGGGGCTGACGTTAAACTTTTTGCGAAAATATTAGCTGGCAGACTGGAAGCCTATATGCCTAAATTAATACATTGTGACCAAACAGGATTCATTAAATCTCGTTTCTCTTCAGACAATGTACAACGATTGCTACACGTGCTGGACCATACTCCCAACTCAGCAACACCATGTGCTATTCTCTCACTCAATGCAGAGAAAGCATTTGATCGTTTGGATTGGAATTTTCTATGGAGTGTACTTGAAATAATGGGCCTTGGTCACAACATCATAAACATGATCAAAATTCTGTACTCCAACCCTTCTGCCACTGTTATAACTGGTGCAAAATTTTCATCATTTTTTCCAATATTACGAGGCTCTAGGCAGGGTTGTCCCCTCTCCCTTGAACCACTTGCACAGGAAATTCGCCTCTCCAGCACCTACTCTCCTGTTGGAATCCTTAATACCCAGCATTACATCTCTCTGTATGCAGATGATATTTTGCTTTTTGTTAACAATGTCCCTCAAACTCTGCCTCATTTATTAACTATCTTGGATATATTTGGCAGTCATTCTGGCTACAAAGTAAATAAGACCAAGTCTGCTTTTCTCCCTCTGAATGAACCCATGAGGAAGCTTAATAATCAGTCACCAATCCCTGTGGTGGAACATTTCAAATACCTTGGTATAGAAATTTACCCATCTCTCAATAAGACTGTACAATTCAATTACAATCATATATTGGAACAGGTTAGTAATGATCTAAAAAAATGGACACATTTCAAACACGTATTTCTGTAATTAAAATGAATATTCTTCCCAGACTTAATTTCATTGCCTCTATGATTCCTTTAACCCCCCCAACTAATTTTTGGAAGAAACTTAATTCTACTGTTTCATTTTATTTGTGGAGAGGTAAAAGACCTAGATACAAATATCTCAATCTACAACGTTGTAAAACTGACGGTGGCCTCTCAATTCCAAATTTTAAGTTATACTACTATTCCTTTGTCCTCAGAGCTTTAACGGTGTGGCTTAACCCTGACGTAAAGACTTCATGGCACCCTGTAGAAGAATGTATAGTCGCTCCCCATAGACTACAAGATTTCATTTACTCTAATATTTCGCTCAAGAACTGTACATTGAAATATGGACCAGTCATTAGCAACTTACTTTCCGTGTGGAGAGATGTAGAAAAAATAACAAATGTCACCTCCATGTGGCACAAAGACTCCCCGATTTTTCATAATTATAAACTCCTTACCGCCAATAAACCTTTTTCTTTCCCTGCGTGGCAACAAAATGGAATTAACACTCTGGGCGATGTCATTGGTGAGGCTGGTCTCCGGACATTCCAGGACTTACGATCTTTTTACAATTTACCTGGTTTCTCTTTCTTTCTTTATTTACGCCTGCGTGCCGCCATGAAAACATATGGGGTTCGTTGGAATTCTCCTTTGTCTCCTCACCCTTTACAGCATTTTTTTCTATGGCAATATGGAAACACGAGGCTTGGTCTCAGCCATCTATATTACACTACTCCAAACCACATACAAAACATTAGGAATTCAGACAATCTGGGAAAAAGAACTCAAACTTGCTGATGATCAAATTGATTGGCAAACTGTCTGGAACAATATTATCTCTTCCTCAAAAAATCCAAATCATCAGTTAATCCATTATCATTTTGTGTTTAAATACTATTTGACACCTTGTAAGCGTTATTTTATGCACCTTATCCCTTCTCCTTTGTGTACATTTTGTTCTTATGGTGCATATGGTACCTTTCTGCACATGTTCTGGGAATGGCCCCAAGGTGTACAAATTTTGGACTAAAGTCTCTTCTACATTGTCAGAAATTTTGGGGACCACAATCCCAATGTCACCTCAACTTTTTCTTCTGAATGATGACTCCTGTTGTAATTTGAACAGCACAGAAAAGAAAGTCTGGATGGCTGGCACAACTGCAGCCAAAAAATTACTGGCTTTGCATTGGCAACCCCCACATTCCCTGAACTGGAGAAAATGGATTCTTTCCTGTATTGACGTTGTCAACCTGGAACTTTCAACTGCCCGCATTCATGACGCTAAGGAAAAGACACTAATGGCTTGGGAGAATGCTGCTGACATGTTTACAACACTGCTTTGAACTTGTCTAATCGTATCTCTGATTACTGTTTTTAATGTAACATTGTTTTTGATTTAACTGGCTACTGGAGAAGGGTGCCTTGGGGAGGGGGGGTGGGAGTTCGTGGGAGGTGTACACAATCACCCCCATTCTTGATTTTATACTGTAATGTATGTTATTGCTTACAAGTGGAAAATAATGAAAATAAATAAATAATTGATCAAAAATAAAAAATAAAAAATCTCACCGAAGAATTCTTGGTGGTGATAATAAATAATTTGTATACAACTAACTGCAGTACCCCCACATACTAGCTCCTTACAGATTTCCCATTTTCAAAAACAGTCCAAAGTTCCACAATTATATACAAACTTATCTACACAAATGAAACTGTAGCTATGATGGACCAAGAATACATTTAAAACCTTTATTCGGTACTCAGTAGGCTAAACTAGTGTATTTGCCATGGTAGCACTGTCGACATAAAAATTATGGATTCAACAGTTAACAAAAAACTAACAACACAAAAGGCAATTGGTAAAAAGAATAAACTTGCACAGAAAACAAAGTTCATACTATTTTTTTTTTCTTCTCACTTTCTTTTCACCTTCTAACCTGAAATTAGGCCAACAAATGAATTTGTGAGTTAGCAATAGATGCAGGATAAGTAGATCAAGTAGATTCTGCTGCATGAACAACTTAAAACATGTAAACTACTCAAGTATTTCACAGCTAAACAGTGCTTTTCTTACCAAATAACTCAATAGTAGCTTTTTCTCAACCTGTTGTTGGGAAAATGAAGGTACTCTCTTCTTAGGTGGAGCCTCCTCTGTCTCAGTTGATGATGCAATAGCACACCCCTCTGTTCGGTAAGATTAAATCAACTCTATTAAATAACCAAAATAATATGTTGGATTTACAAGTGGTAGTTTGATTTTGTTAATTTATTTTGTCGGTTAAAGTTCTGCTGGCTTTAGTTCCAACGAAGGGAACTCTTTGTGAGATTCTAGAAAATTATGTATTTCCAACTTTGTGGCAGCAGTTTGGGAAGGATTCTTTCATGTTATAGTATAAGCAAATTTATATACACAAAGTGAAGTCTATAAATAAATGGTTTATTGAGTTTAGTATGGAGGAGTCCTAAACTCAGACAAATCCAAAACTTTTGCAAGTTGAATCTAAGCCAGTTCCTACTGCCCTGCATCCATTTTGGATCTCACTCTTGTGGGTGAAAGGCAGCAAAATCCCTGCTGCCACATTCCAAAATCTAGGGAAAAGTTTTGCCAGAAGAACAGTTGTCACTGCAGAAAAATAGGGTTTAAACTTGAGTGTCCATGTAGTTTTGACCTAATGGTCAAGAAAGAAACAGACAAAAAAGAATTGGTTAGCATATAAAATGTCGCTTTTTCAGAAACCAGAAAAATAGTAGACCAGAATGGGTGTGAAAAGTATTATCTGATTTCTTTCATATCACACACAACTGAAATTATAGTCAAGATTCAGTAGTAGGATTCAGGAAAGGGATATATTTGCTGTTACACACTGGATGACGTCAACACTTGTTTCATTGACTACAACAAAACTCTCAATTATGTTGACCCCATAAAACTATGAAATGTCTTCAGGAGCAACTCGTCTTTCAAATAAGGAGCGTCTACATTCATCAACTAGCTACAGTCATGATAGAATGCTTCAACACTGAAAATAATATTCTCAAGGAAGAGGCCAGAGAACTAGAGTGAAGGGCGATAAAATGGCTTACATACAGAAAGGTAAATCATTTCAACATTTCAGCTAGTTTAAAAACCACACATATAACTTGGTAGTGAATAACCTGAGTGCTGGACGCATTCACTTACTGAGAGACAGAGGTCCCGCACGAAGACTCATAGGATATGCAAATGAATCTGAGCATGTATGGGGCAGATAACCACCACTACATAATACAATAAGCAGGACTGGAAGAAGGTGATAGATTTATTTATCATTAATGAGAAAAATATGTCATAATAACCTTCGAAATGCAACTAGTTATTAGAGGCAAAGCATCCACTCAAGCAATATGACACATTCTGTCATTCAGCAGGACTGGAGTTTGAAAATATATTATTATTATAGCCACTAGAGGCATGGGGCCACGGGGTTCACGTGCTGGTTACCAGTAGGAAACCGCCATGTCTGTGAGAAAAGTGGACCAAATCTGTTTTGGGACTTTTGGGCCAAATCCACCTCTTCAATATATGGGCTTACATGCAGGTTGCCAGTGCCAACAGTGCCATATCTCTGCCAGATGTGGCCCACATCCGCATGCTGTCTGGGGGCACATTTGGATTCCAGGTGCCGTGCGATTGTTTGATCTGGTAGACTGAGAGGGGTATGGTTCCAAGGAACAGTCGTGGATTCTTGCTGAGGACATCTTAGCTCCCTCATTGAGTCTACTTTGCCAGCCTAGGGCACCTGGCTCCTAGATCCAGCGGCTAGCAGCAGCACCAGGGTTGTGTGGTGTAGCAGATTCTGTCACAATTGTGCCTGAGGATTGCCATTCATGCCTCCAAAGATCGCCTTGTCCCCACTACTGAAGTGTAATCCAATGTCAGTAATTTAGTAGCTTTATGTAATAGCTTTATTTAATATCTTCAGTATCTGTATCTTCCTGTGCAGTCTCATGTGTTATTTCAACTGCAATTCTGAGCCAACTGATCTGTCTGTGATTCTGGAATATGATTTGGCTTCTTTTGTATGAACTTGTATTTCCTGGTGTTTCAATTATAGCCATTTTCAATTATAGCTATTTTGCCATTAAACCTGCCCTTGGATCCAACCACTGAGCTTAAATCGATCTGTTACAGATATCTGCCACAGTGGATGTTCCTAAGGATTGACTTAATAACTTAGTGACATTTGCAAATGACACAAGTACCATTTGACTTTTTTCTGTTTTAGTTCACGAAATATAAAGTGTGCATTAACAGTCCTTTTTAATAGTTTGTTGCAGGGTTGTGTTTACTTCTTATTACTGAAAAAATTAGGTTACATAGTTCATACAAACTATATAATCTATAATATATAGTGTACATTCCACCCTGTGATATCCAAAATAGTGTTAAAAGTAGTTAAAATAAGTTATAAAGCAGTGAAATCTAAAGCAGTGTCGTCTCATTACATTAGGTACGTGATCTGCGAGTTCAAAGTCAAAGTACTACACACATTTTACAACTTTTGTTTCATGTTGTGGTTGTGTTTTTATGTGGAGTGAGAGAGGCAGTGTTATTAGCCAACTCACAAGCTAGACAAGTAGACTTGGTACTGTGATTTAAGGCTTCGACTATTTTGGTAGTCAAATAATCTATCGATTTTCTGAAATTGCCCACCCGTGCGGATGTGCGGCCACTTCTGGCAGAGATATGGCACTGCTGGCCCATGGTCGGCACTAGCTAACGGCATGTGAGCCAAAAGTGGGCCTCATATTAAAATGCTTGTATGGCCCACATGTCTGAAAAAAGATCTGGACAACTTCTGGCAAACAATGCCAGAGATGACATGAGCTGCATCTTCTTGTTCTTCTTTCGGCTGCTCCCTTTAGGGGTCGCCACAGCGGATGAAACGAGCTGCATGATAAGCATTCATTTTTTAAGCAGGGATTTACTGGACTGTGGGGGAGCATAGTTTACATTCAGATCTTGGGTCATATACAAGGCACAGTTCAGTGTAATAATCCAACCTAAATTGTTTTCGCTTTTGTGACATTTTATTTATTATTTCAGGTTAAAATGCTCATTTCCATTCATTAATTTATACTATGCTGCTCTCATCTCACCCATGTTTGTGATTCTTTGCCGACCGTATGAACAATCCTTTGAAAGAGTTCTGTCATTTTACTGGTTCTCCGTTTCTTTTCCTTTTTTTCTCTTTGTAAACTGACATACGATGCAGAAATAAAACTTATTATAACTCATACATCAATCTGTTTGTGTTCTGTTTCACACCAGCTTTCTTGTAGCATAGCACAGATACAGGCAAATCTACAAATATAGCTAACAGTAGGTAAACCCTAAATGTCCAGCCTCTAACAAAGTGAAACACCTTTTTAAGAAGGTAAGCTGTCGATATGGCATTGCTTTACTACTTACAGCCATGAATACCTGGGGTCCAATGAAATAAGAAGCAGAGCATCTGTGTTGTAGCACAACTGCATGGTTTACAAGCCCAAGCTGAACTGAATAATGAACTGCACAACATTTTTACTAAAGCTGCAGTACTCGTTTCTGTCAGGAGGTGGTGCTATTCACTTGTGTCTGGGACAGAACAGTCGTCATTACACTTCAATTGTTAGTATACAATACAATACAGTCAGTATCCACTGGAATAAACATTATTTTTTGAGAATAATCATAAATATATTGTATTTTATTGTTTACATTTATTATTATTATTATTATTATTATTATTATTAGTGTTAGTATTATTTGACAGAGCCTCATTTTTTGATACATTTAGACAGGAAAATAACATTCATATTTTTTTCAGCACTGGAACATAATTCATATTTAAAGGGGTTAAATATATATATATATATATATATATATATATATATATATATATATGTATAAGGCCAATGAGGGCCTGTGAATACTGATTAATAGTAATAATAGCATTTTGCCGTTCTGAGATTTAATGCATTGTGTATTCTATAATTAAAATAGTTTTGCCTGTATTTTATATTAGCTGCAGTTCTGGAGTGAAACAGCAAAGCCACAGATCATGAGATGGATGTTGGCATGGATGATGACCTCAAGCATGCCGCTGGGAGAGCTGTGGGAGACACACCAGACACTTTTAACTATGTTCTTTGTTCAGAAACATAAACATGATTTTATTTTCTTGTAGTAAATTGATTTCCATTAAAAAGCATTAATATCAATAACAAAGTGAGCTCTGCCAATGAAATTAATAATGAAATATACACTTCAATAAAGTGGCCATTTATCCAAGTTTGTTTTGTTTTATGTTTACATTGGAGGAAAAAAAACATTCTGCAAATCTCTTTATATAAATTTGTGCTTTAACATGAATCCACTGTTTATCCATATACTGTAATACAGCTAACCAGACTGACAGCCTAACCTACAGTCCATTACCACACTGCACTGAAATCACCTACTGTGATCAGCAGGCTGTTACGACTGCAGCAGATAGGAAGCAATCAGTCAATATTCTCTGAAATACTATGATTTTATTGATTATATTATGTATATGTATATTATATTATGTATATGTATAATTATATTATATGATTTTATTATTATATTAGATTTATATATAATTTTATTATTATATTTTGGATGACATGTCAATGTCTCTTAACTCAAAAACTATTTTTGTTAGGTGACTCTTGGCCACATGTTCTTATTTTTGAACAAGCTAAAGTGCAAATTAAACGTACTGTGTATGTGATTTTAACGTTGATCAAACAGCCTTAAAACACTTTTAAAAGTATGTATTTAATGTGACTTTATTGGACGTCTTTTTAACTTTTATTTTCAAACATAAATACACTGGTTTCAGTGTACAGTCATGGCCAAAAGTTTTGAGAATGATACAAATATTAATTTTTACAAAGTCTACTGCTTCAGTTTTTATAATGGCAATTTGCATATACTCCGGAATGTTATAAAGAGTGATCAGCTTAACAGCAATTAATTGCAAAGTCAATATTTGCCTAGAAAATGAAATTTATCCCCCAAAACACATTTCAACTTCATTGCAGCCCTGCCTTAAAAGGACCAGCTAACATCGTTTCAGTGATTGCTCCATTAATACAGGTGTGGGTGTTGATGAGGACAGGGCTGGAGATCAATCTGTCATGATTAAGTAAGAATGACACCACTGGACACTCTAAAAGGAGGCTGGTGCTTGGCATCATTGTTTCTCTTCTGTTAACCATGGTTATCTCTAAAGAAACACGTGCAGTCATCATTGCACTGCACAAAAATGGCCTAACAGGGAAGAGTATCGCAGCTAGAAAGATTGCACCTCAGTCAACAATCTATCGCATCATCAAGAACTTCAAGGAGAGAGGTTCCATTGTTGCCAAAAAGGCTCCAGGGCGCCCAAGAAAGACCAGCAAGCGCCAGGACCGTCTCTTAAAAGTGTTTCAGCTACGGGATCGGGCTACCAGCAGTGCAGAGCTTGCTCAGGAATGGCAGCAGGCAGCTGTGAGTGCATCTGCACGCACTGTGAGGCGGAGACTCTTGGAGCAAGGCCTGGTCTCAAGGAGGGCAGCAAAGAAGCCACTTCTCTCCAGAAAAAACATCAGGGACAGACTGATATTCTGCAAAAGGTAAAGGGAGTGGACTGCTGAGGACTGGGGTAAAGTCATTTTCTCTGATGAATCCCTTTTCCGATTGTTTGGGACATCTGGAAAACAGCTTGTTCGGAGAAGACGAGGTGAGCGCTACCACCAGTCTTGTCTCATGCCAACTGTAAAGCATCCTGAAACCATTCATGTGTGGGGTTGCTTCTCAGCCAAGGGAATCGGCTCTCGCACAGTCTTGCCTAAAAACTCAGCCATGAATAAAGAATGGTACCAGAATGTCCTCCGAGAGCAACTTCTCCCAACCGCCCAAGAGCAGTTTGGTGATCAACAATGCCTTTTCCAGCATGATGGAGCACCTTGCCATAAAGCAAAGGTGATAACTAAATGGCTCAGGGAACAAAACATAGAGATTTTGGGTCCATGGCCTGGAAACTCCCCAGATCTTAGTCCCATTGAGAACTTGTGGTCAATCAAGAGACGGGTGGACAAACAAAAACCTACAAATTCTGACAAAATGCAAGCATTGATTGTGCAAGAATGGACTGCTATCAGTCAGGATTTGGTCCAGAAGTTGATTGAGAGCATGCCAGGGAGAATTGGAGAGGTCCTGAATAAGAAGGGTCAACACTGCAAATATTCACTTGCTGCATTAACTCATTCTAACTGTCAATAAAAGCTTTTGTTACTCATAATATGATTGCAATTATATTTCTGTATGTGATAAACATCTGACAAACACACATAAAAACCAGAGGGCAGCAGATCATGTGAAAATATATTTGTCATTCTCAAAACTTTTGGCCATGACTGTACTTACAACATACTTGTGAAATATACTTTACTTAACCTTTTACCGCATAAAAAGGTCCTTGATTCGTTTTTTCAGACCTGTTTATTAAATTCAAAAAACAGAAAAAATATAATAGTAATAATGTGTGCAAGGGTTTCTGTTGGAGTATATTGCCTTGATGTAACATTGTGTGACAATGGGAAGAAATGGTACAGAGCCATGTTCCTTGAAGTGGCAAGACTTGGCTTGTGCCTGGCTAAATCTGGTCCACTGTCACACAGTGTTGCTTCTAGGCAATAAACATCCATCCAACCATCATCGTTGCCCGCTAGTCCAAACAGGGTTGCGGTGGCAATAAACATATTTCTGCAAATTCTCAACAACTGATACTGAATGTAAAAAAGAGGTCTAAATGTGCCCGTAAGAGACCAGCTACATGTTTTACTCTGACTTACCCAAACTCGTCTCTTTCTAATTAACCATAATCATTGTCATTAGATGTAAAATGTCATTGTAAAGCGTTTGTTGCCCTGATGCGACATCATGCAAAAGGTTTATAACTTCAACTTTGTGTACTTTAAGTTTCTGTAAGGGTCTCTAAACTGGCAGACGCCTTAAATTACTTTGTCATTGAAATTGCAACTTAATTCCTGCAACTTTAATTTATTCTAAAAAAAAAATCTACTTTATTCTCAAAAATACATTTTATACTCAAATGCCTTACCTCACCACTAGCTTAAAATCTTTTGACTTTAGTCTCAAAATCTAATATTTTTTCATATTGGCATTAAAACTGAAAAGAAATTGGGATTTTATTCTCCAGCTTTGCAGCAAACTTTGCCGTTCCACCTTAAATATTGCCGCGCTTCCATTCTGTGTACAGCAGCTACACATGCGCCAGAAAGGAACTGCTGCACCATTTAAGGTGGACCGGAAAACTCGAATAAGAAGCCGAATTCAGCTTCACACGCCAGTGAACACCAGCCCTCAGAAGCTGTGCTGAACCTGCATTACACGCTACAGTCAGGAATCTCATTTGATGTGTGTGTCTGTGTGATGGAGTCCATCAGCTGACCCCGCCCTTTTAGTCCAGGTGGGTTCAGGTGACACCTGTGGTTCAGTTTCGGTTTGATTCGACTACCAACACGAAATGGCGTCGTGCATAGGTGAGGATACATTACTGTACGGTTACATTACTAAAGGTGTCCGTTAGACCAGTTAAAACGACCGTTTAATTGAACGATGTGTCGAAATGTTACAGTAATACGCACAGGTGACGGAGGAGCGACAGGTTTTGCTGACGGCGCAAACAAACTACTCGTTCATCTATAAGCCGACACACAGTTCACTAAGCGTGGTTTAATGTGATGTGTAGTTTGACGGTTATGGACTAAAACAGTAGCAACAACTTGCAAATACAGTCATAGCTTTTGTGGCAGTGAAGCAGAAGTGGCGCTAGACTCTGCTGCTGTGGTGTGTTTTAACATTTCCTCTTTTTACCCTACCGCTTGTTTTCGAGGGCCACCCTCACCACTTGGGGTGGTGGTTGAAATCAGAGCGGAGGAGCCTGGCCGCTCCCTTTTCCTATTCCGCGGGAGGGAAAGTCTCCAATGAATGGGAGTGAATGGAGCTCAACGGCTGAAAACGAAAAGTTAAAATAGTTCCTAATCACTCGCCCAGAACGTTTCTTTAATTTCATAGAGTAGAAGGATGTGTTTCACTACAAACTCGCCTATTTATTTCCTTTTTTCTTCAGCAAACGGGTTTCAGGCAGCAGGAGGCGGGCTTTACTGCTAGGGCGTGATGATTGATGGGCGAGCGGAGCAGCTCATTGGCTGTTCGCGCTCACCGACGTCATGGACCTACGTAAGGCACCGTTTTAAACTCCTATAACTCGAGTTTAAAAGCTCTTAAAACATAACAGCGGTGTTAAAATGTCTTATGCTGTTCAGTGTTCAGGAAAGGATTGCAGTCTTTTATGTTAAAAGTGTTTAAGCGTTTATAACCTATGATTTTTCTCAGATGCTCCATATCAACACATTCCTTTTGGGCTCCCTCGAGACGCTCTATAGCATTTGAGAAAACCGGAAAACATTGCAGAGCGGGAATTCTCCTCTCTACAAGTTCTCCAGTTGAAGTCTTGCCCTAAAAAATGGGAGAACCCTCAAATAATAAAAAAAAGTAAATAAATAAAAAATTACTTCATTAACAGGCTGCTAGCAGTGCTCTGTTAGGCGACACGGCCCGAATTCAGGGATAAGAAGGGAAAAGTTCAGCAACCTTTACATTTCGGATTTCTTATCCTTTCGATGAGGGGTATAAGACAATTATATATGATCACCCACCGATAATTCTTTGATTATATGAAGCTGAAGTCAGTTCACCAGCTTCTTGTTCGACTTTTCCCGTTCCACCTTAAACGGTTAAGCAGTTACGCTCTGCCGCTTCAGGCGTCAGAACTGCTGGACTATTTAAGGTGGAATGGGAAAGTTAGCTAGCTAGCTACCAAGACATTAGCAATGTTTGACGTTTAGCGATGTTTTAATGCTTATTATGACGAAAATGACCACAATACATTAAAACAACATCAAACTAAGCTAATACAGTAGTTATCGTGTTTTTTAACGGGGAAAATTCTCACATTTGTGGGGTTCTTTGGTCACTTGCGCAACCATATTGCTGGTTTTTCTTTCAGAGTGAGCCTCTGAAAAACCTCCCGTTTGGAGGGCCGTGTAGCCCTAACACATCGCCCTACCCCTCTATCTCAACAAAACCCGGGACCCTAGACGTGAACGGACAAAACAGAGGGCTAAGGGCTAAGTGGTATGGGCGAGGGGTGAAATGGGAATGGGCCTCAGACTCCAGTCTAAATTATGTATGCTCTTCATTTTTTTCAGCGGATGTCCACATCAATCTTAAAACAGTGTGTTTAGCAGAATATTAGATACTAACAGACACCAAATTAGCTTAAACATAAGAAAAATGTGAAACTATGCAACTTGGTTTAGAATAAATCTTTAAAGTGTTATACAGTCTGAGACTAACACACGTGTTACATTTTAAGACTTGAGGGTAAATCAAATATTTCAGCTTTGTACTATTGGTGTGAAAAAGGACAGAATGAAAATGCTGGCAGATTTAATTTGTGTAACAGTGAACTTGATGTAAAATAATGTTGAAAGTGGTCAGGAGGACAAACTGAAAATTTAAAATGAAAATTGAAATTCAGTGCAAGGTAATAATGAGTGAAAAGAGCTGAGGTACAGTAACAGGTTGTGCAGCTTCAAGAAACAACGACAAAGAGCCGAATATATAATATGTAAATACATTTTTTGGGCAAAGTATGTTGTACATACAAGGAACTGTCCCTCTCAGCACTTACACTTAGCATATGAATTACATCCAACAGCAAAATATACCATAATACACTCAGTATTATTGTTGTAGCTTGGTTTGCTCAGAAATTGCACATGCAATATACATCAGTTGTACTGCCTGTCACTAACAGATGTTGCATTGAGGCACATGTTGAATAATTTCCTGTTTTATATGTTGCTGTATATTCTAATGTATTTAGGCTGATGGAAAAAAAGCTGTACATTATGTTGTGTTGTGATACATAATATCAGCAAAGTGAAAATGAACATGTACTTTGTGTTTGTGGTGCAGATCCATCACACTCTCGTAGGAAGAAGAGTCTGACCCCACCTCTTTCTAGTAAGTTATACAGCATGGATTTTTCTCTGGATTTCAGACTGGACATCCTGTTAATGAACCCTTTTCAAAATAGCCATAAAAATGCAATTTCAGTGTGTTTTGGAGGTCTGCTGTTCAGAAATGAATTAGTGTTTTTAATTACAATTGTAAAATAATTAAATAAATTAATAAAAATATCCAATGAGTCAGTTTCCATGCCAATAGAATGGCCACTAGGAGGCCTGCAGATGTTTAAAACTAAACTAGAATGAAAATGTTTTTGAACAAACTTTTTAAGTTGGCTTGGTAATATTTTAACCTATTGCTAAGCTCTTGCATTCCAGAAGGTTGCTAAGGGATTGCTATGGTATTTAAAGTGGTTGTTAAGATGTTGCTAGGTCATTGCTATGCTATCTCAGGTGGTTGCTTAAGGTTTTCTAAGCCATTGCTGTTATCCCAGTTGGTCATAATGGTATGGCTAGGCTGTTGCTATGGTATCCCAGGGGATTGGTAAGGTGTTGTCTATTGTGACATCAGTTGTGACAGTTAGATCTGAATTTTCTCAGCATTTCTCCATTCATTTCCTATGGAAAAATCTTGTTTGAACGAGCGTAGGTACCATCGTAAGGAAGCTAAATTAAAACGGAAATGTAATGTGTAAAAAAGGAAATGTATTCCTATGTTTCTATTCTATTGTAATTGAATTTAAATTTATAAAGCTAATTTAATTCAACATAATTATGTATAATTAACATAATGCATAATTTAAACTCGATGCTGAGCTCAAAATGAAAATTTTGGTTTTCAAATTTGGTTTTACCATTTTTAATTTGCTGTTCTGTAAACTAGTATTGACATTTCATTTACACAGAAATGTACACACTTTATAACTAGCTTTATTCAAATTAAAGTCTGTTTCCAGAACTGCAAAGTTATGCTTCATGTGATTATACAATAAAAGTTGCAGCAAAACTGCCATGTATGAGTGGGATATTTAAATTCAAACTTTTTTTTTTAACTTTTATGGCATTTGGCTGACGCTCTTATCCAGAGCGACTTACAATTTGGTCATTTTACATAGGTAGGCTAAGGCGGTGTTAGGAGTCTTGCCCAAGAACTCTAATTGGTATAGTGTAGGGTGTTTGCCCAGGTGAGGATTGAACCCCAGTCTACAGTGTAGAAGGCAGAGGTGTTAACCACTACACTATCCCAACTTGAATTTACATTGCTATTTTGCATATTACATTTTCATTTTAATTTTGAAAATGATATGCTTCCATACAGTGGGATGCTTGTCCCATCTAATGTCCTCATAATGACTGAGTGGACCCCAGACTTCACTACTGTACAGCGCAATGGGTGAGATTATACTGTCAAAGATGCCGTGGGTAGGGCTGCTCGCCACTCCGGGCATGTGTGTGTTTATTCACTAGTGTCTATGTGGTGTTTCACTTCACAAGTCTCAGAGAAATTTGGTAATTTTAGACAGTTTTTACACACTCCTCCTGTCTATCTCTAAACTACACAACTCCAATCTGTTTCTCTTTCAGTGTCTGAGACGCTGAACTTGGTTGTGTGTGGGAGTGATGGAGCAGTGAAAGCCTCCATATCAGATTTCATACTGGGTCAGAGAGAGCTCAGTACAGAGTCCAGCTCAGTGTGTGTGAGGAGGGAGGGAGAAGTGTGTGGACGTCTGGTCACTCTGGTGGAGATGCCAGCTCTCTACAACACTCAGCTCTCAGAGGAGGAAGTGATGCAGGAGACTCTCCGCTGTGTCTCCCTCTGTGATCCTGGAGTTCATGCTTTTCTCCTTATGGTTCATGAAGGTCCCCTCACTGATGAAGACAAAGGAGAAATGGAGAAGATCCAGAGGATCTTTGGCTCCAGAGTCAAAAAACACACTATATTACATTTCACTACCCAGTCTCAACAGACAGTAGAGTTAAGTGAAGCCAGTCAATTTATAACTGAAACCTACAAAGAACAGATTTGTGTTTTGGATACCAGTGACATTTCAGTGCTTTTACAACAAATTGATCGGGTGGTGGCACAAAACAATGGGAGCTTCTACACAACAACAATGTATCTGGAAGCACAAGTGGAAACACAGCTGAGATACAAGACTGAGATTGAAGAGCTGAAGAATACAATCAGTTATCTCAGAAAACAAATTAAGATTCAGGCACAAGGTAAGTATATTTGTTTTAATGTTAATATGACTATGGCAAGTGATTTTTTAAAATGTGTATTTTGGCATTATTACTGTGTAAAGCAAAAAACAGTAAGAATGTGAGTTAACATTACCGCTGCTAAAATATTTTGTTCATATTTTAAAACTGGACTTAGCTTTTATCTCGGAGATCATCACTGTTTATCTACATAGGCTGATGTGAATCTAAACTTTTGTTCCAAGCCCACACACTTTACTCTTTATTTAAATGAATGGTCAGGCGAAAAATCTAATTTACACAGTTTCCTCTTCACCTCAGAAGTCAATAAGCAAAGACATTTTTGTGTTTCTTTTAATCTGGAGTTATGAGGTCAAAACTTTTTCATGAATATGTTTCAATTAAATTCTTTTAATTTAATGCGAGTCAGACATCCCAGTGATATCAGTCTGAATATAATTTCAGAAGGTGTCAAAATAACTTTGGCAAATTCTGCTCACCCTGCCAACAACATGCATGTCAAGGTCAGATCTTCTGATATAGACATTTCATCAGATTAAGGTTAAAATTACACAGCTAGCCAACTTCTTTTTGTATTGCAGTTCTTACAAAGATGCATAATCCAGGTCCAGAAAGTAAAAAAACATCCCCAGTATTTAGTTTAAACTGCCTGGACACATTTCCGGCTGGTTTGAGCAAAGTAGAGGAGCCAAATCCTGGGGAACATTAGTTGTTCCTAATGCTTTAGCAAGCTAGCAGAACAATCACAGTATATTATACAGCAACATGAGCAGAGCATGAGAAGATTTAAGTTGAATTCATTACTGAGGACTTTAAACCCTTATTAACCTATTAGCATAATAGGATTAAGATTAAGTGACCCTTATTAGTCCCACAACGGGGAAATTTCACCTCCGCATTTAACCCATCCGTGAAGTGAAACACCACATACACACTAGTGAGCACACACACACTAGGGGGCAGTCAGCACACTTGCCCGGAGCGGTGGGCAGCCCAATCCGCAGCGCCCGGGGAGCAGTTGGGGGTTAGGTGTCTTGCACAAGGACACCTCAGTCATGTGCTGTCGGCTCTGGGGAGCGAACCGGCGACCTTCTGGTCACGAGGCTGGATCCCTAACCTCCAGCCCATGACTGCCCCCCTAGGAGTAGGTTAACTCAGAGAAATACAGGAGTCTTATGAATCAAACTACAACATTTCTGCATTATTTGGCCATTTTTAATGCAGAAATGTTGTAGTTTGCTATGTAGTGTGATATGTGTGATATGTCTTGATTTAGTACATTTTGAATAGAAAATTGTGTAAACTTATTTTTTTCCTGAACCATTCCTTTAAATACTTCACTGATGAGATGTACTCATGATGATGAATTTAGTCAAATGTATTTCCCATTGAGAGGAACCAACTCTTGGACCTGCACATGGAACTTGAATTAAACTGGAATTTGAATAACTTTTAATTTATTAAACCAATAATTTAAGCTTTCGGCATCACAGAGTTAATTGGGAAACAATGCATATTCAAATCATTCTGTCAACAACTTTTACTTCAGGTGTAATATTAAAGGATTTTTAGCACAGTTAAACAGTGAAGACAAGCTTGTATCACTGAATGCCAAACATGCCACAATCCATTTGGATATAAAAATCACCAGAAAGATGCTAACATGGATCCTCAGTGCTGTATTGCCAAACTACAGACACATTCTTTGTTTAAAAATCCACTCCAGGCAGCCAATTACACTTTATTTAGCACTGTTAAGGCAAAGCTATCTTTGCTAGCTGCACACGCTGCTGTTTGCAGCCACATTACTACTGCTCCTATTGTAAAAGGCCCTGTTACAACAGCACCTTTCCTTACATAATTTTCTTAGTTTTTTTGTTTGTTTGTTTTTTGTAGAAACTGCTCCAGGTAGAGGAGATCTAAGAATTGTGCTGCTGGGGAAAACTGGAGTTGGGAAGAGCGCTTCAGGGAATACCATCTTGGATAAAGAAGTTTTCAGGGAGCTACTGTCTTCTCTATCAGTTACCAGTATATGTCAGAAAGAATCAGCTGAAATTGGACAGAGATGGATCACTGTGATTGACACTCCAGGACTTTGTGACACAAATATTCCTGAGATACAGGTCAGGAAGGAAATC